>NC_062568.1:211217064-211457064 GCF_022837055.1 Prionailurus viverrinus | reverse complement strand
CCTTCCTGGGAGAAACACCTACTCCACCTTACCATGAAAACACACGAGAAGATGCAAATTTGTGCAAAACACTTCCATGTGGAGGTCCATATCCCTGGATACTTGGTGAGGCACGTCCACACTAGCTCTCTGAACAAGGACTCTGGGGGAGGAGGTGGTCTGCAACCCTGCCACCCACTCCAGCCCTTTGTCCCCGCAGCCAAGACAGACAATTACCATTTTAAAACCTCAATATCTGATGGCTCCTCTGTAAGTTACTGGCTCTCTCTTCCACCTCAGACTTCACTTTTCTGTGGCAAATAACCTGAGTTTATAAAATGGATTCTCAGAGGCTCTATCGTAATCTATATGCTTGTGCTGTAAATCAATAGCCAATAACTGATGTCGGCTCATCTCCGTATCTGCTGCCACATGAGGCTGATGGCCGCCCGGCATCATAGCTGACAGCTAATGTTAGATGGGGCTCGGAGGGGTTTGGTTTGTTTTTTTTTTTTTTTTGAAGTTCTACAGCTGCCTGCTGTGTGATCAGACAGCTAATGACTCCAAGTTGTAGTATCATTCTCTCCAAGTTCGTTTCAGCATGGAAAACCAAAATGAACTATTAAAACTCATCACCATTTTTATCTCCAATGGTGTGGGTTCCACTCCAAACCATTTTACTCGTATTTGAAAGGAAAATTTTATTTGAATAAGGAAGGGGAAGCCTCTGGGGATTTTTTTTCAATTAAGAAAAAATATACATAATGGTTTCTAGAAAAAAAAAAGTCCCACCCAAACACATCTGTTAAGCAAATCAAAATCTCAGAAACCTGCTCTTCTGGAATAAATTGTCTCTCTCCCCAAATTGCCATGTTGAAGTCCTGAACATCAGAACCTGGGCACATGACCATATGCAGAGACAGGGCTGGGACGGGCTCTGATCCAGTAGCCCTGGTCTCTTTATAGAAGAGGAAATTAAGGCACAGACACAGACACACACAGAGGGAGGACCGCATGGGGACCCAGGAGAGGACAATTGTCCACCCAGAAGGGAGAGAGGACTCAGAAGGAACCAGCCCTGCCCACATCTCGATCTCAGACCTCCAGCCTCCAGGATGGGAAGAGAATACACTTCTGCTTGTAAGACACTCAGCTAGCGGCACTGTGTTACGACAGCCCAGATCACCTGAAAATTGAGGGAGATTATTGAAGCACTCGAGTTTTGCTCATTGTGATGGTAACAGCAGGTATTATCCATTTAACATTTACTGTCTATGTGCTTTCAGACTTTCATACATCACCTCACTTAACCTCAGAAATCCCTGTGGTGTGAGTGTTACCATGGTCTCCAGTCTTGCAGATGAGGGGACCCACTGCAGAAACACTGTGTCTTCATTCAAGGCTGTCCTGTTAATGGGCAGAACCAGGTGGCCTCACCCAGAGTTTGGGCTTTAACCATGAAGCCATGCCATGTCAAATTCCAAGCATCCTTGGATGGGGTACAAAGCTGGAATCGATTAAAATTGTGCGAGAGAGCCTGGCTTCATTAAGTACCTCTAATGGGAACACAGGTCTTTTGCTAATACCTCCCCCCACCATTCACATGTGTATTTTGTCCAACCACAGAGATGAGCTAACGAGAGAAAGAAGAGAACCAACCTGCCCTTGTCTCAGGGCACGTTCACACGGCACAGAGCAGGAGAGCCAGGGGCTCAGGAGAAGCTGGTGGGGCCCGAGAGGACTCAGGGCCTCAGTCTTCAGAGCTGCATCAGGTGACACTCCAGGGTTCAAGGCCAGGATGCCCAAGGCAGCAAGAAACAGGCAGAGCCCTGGAAGAGGTGGTAAGTAAGGCAAAGGGTGTTCCTCACCAGCCTCACTGGCACTGAGCCCAGGAGTCCCTGGAAATACCGTGGTTCTGGGCTGGTAACACGGGAAGGAAGGGGGATCCCAGCCTGGTGCTCAATGAGAGAACACGAGGGGCCCCTGGGGTGGCTCAGTTGGTTAACCGTCTGACTCTCGATTTGGGCTCAGGTCATGATCTCACGGTTCATGAGTTTGAGCTCCTCATTGGGCTCTGTGCTGACAGCGCAGAGCCTGCTTGGGATTCTGTCTCCCTCTCTTTCTTCCCCTCCCCAACTTGCTATCTCTCTCTCAAAATAAATAGAAATAAACTTTAAAAAAATATGAGGACACTGCAGCCCAGAGGGTGAAACGATTTTCCCAGGGACATGTAGCTAGCATCGAGACAAAACGTGAATGTAGGTTTGACTCCGACACCAGTATTTAAACTTATGTATTACAAGCCTTATTATAACCATAGTCCAGAAAAGTAAGGCATTGCTCTCTCTGTACCTGGGGGGGGGGGGGGGGGGGTGGGGTTGGGAGGAGAGGGGTTTCCTATCAGAAAGACATGGTGTTTCCAGGAAGGTCAAGGCCATGTGGTGAAAACAGAGTAACTCAATATTTTTGATTCAAAGGACACTTTGAACTCCTGTTATGTAACACCAGCTAGGCTATCTTTCAGGGGCCAACAACTTTGTATGGGTATTCCCTAAGATACCATTTAACACTTAAAAAAAATTTTTTTTAACATTTATTTGTTATGGAGAGACAGAGAGAGACAGAACGTGAGCAGGGGAGGGGCAGAGAGAGAGGGAGACACAGAATCCGAAGCAGCTCCAGGCTCCAAGTTGTCAGCACAGAGCCCAACGCGGGGCTTGAACTCACAAACCGTGAGATCATGACCTGAGCTAAAGTCAGTCACTCAACAAACTGAGCCACTCAAGCGCCCCTTCCCTAAGATATCATTTAAAAAGTAGAGAGAGAAGCTGGCGCTCAGACTAGATAGGTTTCATGCAAACTAAAGACTCCAGGAAAATCGGACCTCTCGTCTTAGCTGAGCTAAGCAATATCTCTATGGGAACACCACTTCCCTGTAGACAGGGCTGACCCAGTGGATGAACGTATGAACCTTGATCTTGAATATTCTTTTTTTTTAATTTATTTTAATTTTGAGACAGAGAGAGAGAGAAAGAGAGACAAAGCATGAGCAGGGGAGTAACAGAGAGAGAGGGAGACACAGAATCCAAAGCAGGCTCCAGGTTCTAAGCTGTCAGTGCAGAGCCTGACGCAGGACTCGAACTCACAAGCCACGAGATCATGACCTGAGCTGAAGTCAGATGCCTAACCAACTAAGCCACCTGGGCACCCCAAGCTTGAATGTTCTTAATAAAATTAATAAGAAGCTATAGCTATTGAGCACTTATGATGTGCCAGACTGACTCAGACAACAAACTGTTTCTATGATGGAGGCTCCATGTTTACATTTTACAGATGAGGCAACTGAGGATTCACAGAAAGAACATGTGCCCAGAGTCTCCGGCTGGAACAGCACTGGGAAGTGTGGCTAGGACCCTCCTGCCATTGTCTACAGAACAGCAAGCCCTCCTGCCTCCTTAACCAATGAGAGGGAGAGTGTGGAGCCAGGACAGGAGGACAGTGTTCCCCACTGTGGCAGAAAGTCTTCATTCCATACCCCCCCCCTTCAGAGGAATAGCGTTCACCCTGGGATGTTGCTAAAATGGAAACATCTAGAAGTGAACCTCAGCAGCCATTGAGCCCCACAACATCTGAGCCACATTGGAGGGACGCCCAGTAACAGAGGAGAGGCTTGGGTCCTGCACTTTATGGGAGAGGAAAGTAGGAATTGTTATTTAGGCTGGTATTATTTGGCAGTTCTTGTTTACAACAGTCAAGTCAATATCCAAATGCATCTATAAAGACACTGGAGACACCTTAATAACTGCCCCCCCCCACTTTTGAACGCTGTGAGGCCCTCACACACACTTATAAAATAGCGTGTCACTTTCCAAAGCTTAAGATGATTTGGAGCAGAAAATGGTTCCCTAGTTTGTCTCTTGAACCAGTCAATAAATCTGGCAGCTGTCCCTGAATTACAGCAAAAATGTTGGGTCTGCAGAGTACAACCATCACAGCATCATTCCTGGGAAGGAATGCACGTGTCTCCTGGAAACCCAGGGCTCAAAGGATTTCTCCATCACATGCCAGACTCACTCTTTCTGTCATGTGCCACAGTGATGAGGCTGTAAAACAAGCAGGTGGAATGCATTTTGTGAGATCAAACCATGAGTTGTAGAGCTGAGTGGAAAGAGGGAATCACTCCCCAAAGAGGCCAGCTCAGTGAGCAGAACTGATGGGGACAACTGAAGACGCCCGGGGGCAAGATAATTGCAAAACACATTGTGGTTCTTCTGATAGCAAACAATTTCAGCAGGGAGGGCTCGGGAGCACTGCACAGCCTGGGGGGAATCAAGGCCAGGAGGACGCAAAACCATGGAAACCATCATCCTCATCAACCCTGAAGCACCCTCAGTGGGGAGGTGAAATGGTACAGGTGCCAAAGGACAACATTTTCATCCCTTCAAGATCATGTCCAGGCAGCCCCAGGCTGACTCTTGGGGTTTAAGACGAGCTTGGGCTTTTTCAGAGAAAAGATGCTCGGGTCAAGGTGTAGTATTTAGTGCTCATACCTCAATCCAGGTAGAGGAAAGGGAAATAAAGGCATCTGAGTGCTGGACAATAAATTTCACCAAGGGTGTGCATTAAAATAGACTCAGAGGAGAATGTTCTGGAAACTCTTGTACATGTTCACTGAGAAACATGCAAGAATATTTGGGACCCCATTCTTGGTTCTGAAAACAAATGGAAGTGCCCCAAGTGACCATTCATGGGACAGTGTTTGCATACGTGGCTGTGTTCCACACTGTGGAAAGGAGGGAAGCACAGGTACACGAATCAGCTAAGACTCATGCTAAGACCAAGAAGAGACAAGGTATAGAAGAATGCATACTTCAAGGAAGAGTTCATTCTGTAAAAATATTTCTATATTGAGGGCACACCAGGTGCCAGCTTCTCTGCTAAGCGCTGGGGGTGTGGACACACACAGGAGACACATACACACAGTCTTAGCCTTCCTAAAGCTTACATTCTAGTGGAAATAAAAACACACATGATTAAGTAGGTACGTGCCACATGGAGATAAATGTTAGGAAGCAGCAAGCCAGGAAGGCAGATAGGAAGGGGCATCATTTAAATTTCAGTCCAAAAGGCCCTGGGGCAAAGGCAGCATTGAGTCAAGGGAAAGAGTGGACCTGGTGGACGTTGGGGGAGAGCACTGTAGGCACCCAGAAAAGCAAGTGCAAAGACCCTGAGGTACAAGTATGCTGGGAATGTTGGAAGAACTTCAAGAGGCCACAGGATGGAAGGAGAGTGAATAATGCAGAAAGTAGCCAGGGTAGAAACATGAGAATAGAGGCTGGGGAGCTTGAAAGAAAGAAGATGTGGGTGGGGCTTGGAGAACTGCTACGTGAAGAATGTGGCTTTGATCCTGTAATGGGAGGGTCATCATCAGAGAGGAAATATGGGCAAAGGATAGAAACCATAGAAGTTTACTGTAGGTATCCAGGGGAGAGGTGATGGTAGCTTGGGCCAGCACGGACTCCATACATGGCGGATCAGTAAGTGATTCAAAACAGTCAGTACCAAACCTATTGTTTATGGATGTGTGGATGAATACTTAATAATACTGTGAAGAAAGAGAAGGAGTGAATGCATGTTATGGAAAATATTCACCTGGGGGATGAGGCCTGAGATAGGAAGGGTGAAGGGAAGAGCGACATTCAGGGTCACCCTATTTTCATAGCAGATGAATGGCCCTCCTGTTCACACCCTGGGAGGAGCACACAAGTGTTTAGGGGTAAAATACATTTATCACTTGCTACTCAAATTTTCAAAGACACAACAATGGGCTTGTTAAAAGAGAGGTCATGTAAGGGACACTTAAGATTTACCATAAACCAGGGTTCAACCAGATTATAGCTCCGTAGAGTGCCCTCTGAATTCTGCCAACATTTTATAAACCTCTTCAATGTCTTTTTGCAGGCTGATATAAAGGACTGTAGCATGAGAAACCACATACAGTTGATAGATATTGTCAACATTTGGTAGGATCTACACCTTAGTCTAAACCCTGTGTCTGAAGTAAACATCCGTGATTCAGAGCGTGAACATCCTGATTGCTGGGATGGAGCACAGGTGTGGAGTTTTACAGGGTTTGAAATCCCTCCAGCCCATTGTTATTTCAGGGTGTGGATATACTCTGGCTCTTTTATAGCTTAAGCCAATAAGCGATGATTTCTCTTGGGTCCAGACCCCTATTGAACTGGAGAAGGGGGTTGCTATAAATATTATTTGATAAACGATGTCATCTTTTAATAAAAACAGATGTCACAAACTTTTAAGTGCTTTTATTTCTGGGTCCCTGGGATTTGTTCCAACTTCATAATATTGTCAACTCCAGAATGAAATTACCTTATACAAGATAAAGTGAGGTGTTTGGAGAGTATTAAAGAACAGTCTTGATTGGGGATTTTGCCCCACAGCAAAAAGCTGCTTGGTCAGGGAAATTTCACAAGATGTGGTTGTGATCCACAAAAGCTTTTGAAACAAATTGATCCAGCTCAGGGGCATCTTATGCCTTTGTTTTGCAATATGAGGGAGGATCCTCTGGGCAAACACTCCCAAGTATTTATTAATGAAATGTCATGGGTTTTATTAAGGGTTTGCTTTCACTGGCCCTATTTTACCATAAGAGACTCTTACATACTGAGAACAAACTGAGGGTTGATGGGGAGGGAGGGGAGAGGGGAAAGTGGGTGATGAGCATTGAGGAGGGCACCTGTTGGGATGAACATCGGTAAATAAGCAAAACACATTTTGTAAATCTTTGTGCCTCTTTTAGACCACTTGAGACTAAGCCTATTCAAGAAGCTAAAGAGAGGAATGTTTTGTGTGATTTTTGTTTTATTTTTATATAATGTCACATTCACAGGCCATGCTCCACACGAGAGGTCCCATGCAGGGCAGCAAATGGAAGAAGTATTATGCATCAGATGATGTGAATTTGAGTGTTGAACAAAGCTCATTGTACCTGGCCATGGGCCAGCCATGTCACCTCTCTGGGCCTCCATTTCCTTATCTGTCAATAGCCATATAATAACAGTGACTCCCCATACACATCTTTTTCAAGTGTATATAGAAAATTCTCCAGAATAGATCACATATCACACCACAAATCAGGCCTCAACAAATTCAAAAAGATCAAAGTCATACCATGCATGTTTTCTGACCACAATGCTATGAAACTGGAAATCAACTACAAGAAAAAATTTGGAAAGAGTGTACATACATGGAGGTTAAATAACATGCTACTCAACAAGGAATGGGTCAACCAATAAATCAAAGAAGAAATAAAAATTACATGAAAGCAAGTGAAAATAAACAGTCCCAAATCTTTGGGATACAGCAAAAGTGGTTCTAAGAGAGAAGTTTATAGCAATACAGGTCTACCTCAAGAAGCAAGAAAAAATTTTAAAAATAACAAAACATTTGTTTGCTTCTCATAGGAGAAAGACATTTCCTCAATTTTTAAAAATGTATTTATTTGTTTGAGAGAGAGAGCAGGGAGGGGCAGAAAGAGAGGGGGAGAGATAATCCCACGCAGACTCCTCACTGACAGCAAAGAGCCCAATGAGGGTCTTGAACACATGAACTGTAAGATCATGACCTGAGCCAAAACCAAGAGTCGGACACTTAACTGACTGGGTCGCCCAGGTGCCCCTCAATTTTTCATTTATTCAAGAATATACAGCTCTCTGGTCTCTGGGTACCCTGCTTTGGATATTTCTAACATGCATAGCGACGATTCTTTCGTTCACTCCTACACAGATATGTATATGCACGTGTATGGATAGTTCTACATGAATGGAGACTCCTCATTCGTGTTTGTTTTGATCTAGAGTCTTTTTCTTCTTAAATTTTTCTCCACACCTGCCTCTCTGCACTCCAGGTAACTTATTGTGCACCCATTCATGCCTTTTCTGTGCTCACATATGTGTGATCACATATGTGGTTGTGTTGACACTAACATACACTCCTGAAACCGGAGCTGGCTGGTGTGGTGCGTTTATTATGCACTTGACACCTTCCCTAAGTGTACTCCTATTCAGTCCTCACAACAATGTTTGAGTTGACTTCCATCATTACTACCACTTTTACATGTGAAGACGCAGAGGTACGGAGTGGTTAAGGAACATGGCCACACAGTAAGTTTCAAAGGAAGGTAGGCAGTATGACTCCAGATCCATGCTCTGGAGGAGATTTTTGGCCTTTGGCTTTTTTTCACAAATTGAGATCACGTTAGGAACACTTTTCTGAATCTTATTACCCTTTACCTGATGCAACACGTTACAAAATCCCATCTCATTTACCTGATTCCTTTTAATGGCTGCAAGCTATCCCACAGCGTTGATACTTCACAGTAGATGCTAATCACTGCCCTCTGACTAGGCATTCCCTTTGTAAAAATTTTTCCCCTATAAGCACTGCTGATGGAAAACATCTGGTACATTGCCTTAGGTAACGGTGCTTCCATTTCTGTGGAATGTTTTTTTTTTTTTTTTCAAATATACATGATACCAAACTGACCCCAGAAAAAATAGAAAACTTGAAAAGAAACAGGTTAGAAAGACGATTGAAGATGTACTATTTATAAAGGAACCATGATTAAATGTGTAAATTAGTTCATGGTTAAATTCTATCTGATACATAAAGGAAAGATGATTCTGGTACAACTTAAACACTTTTAAAGGCCTATGGAAGTATGGGAAATTATCAGTTATAATATCTTGGCTTCTTCTAGCCTCTGTGGTACCTTCCCACAAATTAGAAAGGCATGCCCCCTCTGAGCTTGCCCATGATGTCTATAGATGCAGACGTCCACTCCAAGGGCACACCATGCCCCCCACTTGCTGGTCTCAGCCCCCCACTTGCTGAATGTGGTAACTTTTTTAATTTCTCAAAGTACACAACTCCTCTGAACAGTGTACCCTAACTCTGAAACCATAGTACAAAAGGTAGTACAAAGAAAGACGCTTATAAACCAGCCTCATTTATCAATGTAGATATGACTGTTCCATACAATGCCTTAACAAATTCATAGTTGGCAGTGCATCAAATGAATAAAACTATAACCAAAAAGGTTAATTTAAAAAATGGAAGCATGGTTTATTTTTTGGAAATCCATTACTATAATTTTTCCTCAACATATTAAGCAGGGAACAAAGATATAAAAAGATACTAAGAAAACATTTGACAAAACTTAGCAATCATTCACAGTACCCATTCTAGAAGAAACTAGTTAAATATGACCAAGTTTATTTCTTCAAAACAAGCATCAATTATCATTCTGAATGATGAACACTGAAATGACATCCATTAAAATCAGGAACCAGACAGGATAGTTGTTACCATCATTACTATTTACCATCTCTGTAAAGTTTTATCGAATGTAATAAGATAAGAAAAATTAAAAAATCAAGGCAAAGAGGAAATAAAAGTCCTCCCCACACATATTATGATTATATACCTAGAAAATCCAAGAGACTCCAGGAAAAGGAACACTAGTATTAGTAAGGAATTTTTAGTAGGTGCAAAAATCAAAGATAAAAAAAGATTAGTAGCTTTTTTTGTCTTACAAATAATTTTAATACAGAAAATAGTGCTTCTATGTACACATGGGTCACCTCATTTAATCCTTGCAGTGGTCTAGAAGGTAGATACAATTATTATCCCCACTTTGAGAATGATGAGAGAAGCCACTGAGAGGAGAAATTGCCCAGAGATGCACAGTCATGAAAGAGTGGGATGGAGTCCAGTCAGCCCAACTCCACATGCTGTGCCCTCAACTGGCCTCTTTCTGAGGCTTCTCACTTCAGAAGAGAATTGGAAGATTGCATCAACTTAAAAGAATGGGTCTATACACTGCTGAAGACTTTGTCTCTTGTCACATTTATACCCAGGTTACACACACACACACACACACACACACACACACACACACACACACTTCTTTCACATAAATCATCAATGAATAACAGAATCATGTTATACATGTCCCAGTTTCTTTTTTTAATATGAAATTTATTGTCAAATTGGTTTCCATACAACACCCAGTGTTCATCCCAGCCGGTGCCCCCCTCAATGCCCATCACCCACTTTCCCCTCCCTCCCACCCCCCATCAACCCTCACTTTATTCTCAGTTTTTAAGAGCCTCTTATGGTTTGGCTCCCTCCCTCTCTAGCTTTCTTTTTTTCCCCCTCCCCCTCCCCCATGGTCTTCTGTTAAGTTTCTCAGGATCCACATAAGAGTGAAAACATATGGTATCTGTCTTTCTCTGTATGACTTATTTCACTTAGCATAACACTCTCCAGTTCCAACCATGTTGCTACAAAAGGCCAGATTTCATTCTTTCTCGTTGCCACGTAGTATTCCATTGTGTATATAAACCACAATTTCTTTACCCATTCATCAGTTGATGGACATTTAGGCTCTTTCCATAATTTGGCTATTGTTGAAAGTGCTGCTATAAACATTGGGGTACAAGTGTCTCTATGCATCAAACAATCTTAAAATTTGTATGGAAACACAAAAGACCCCGAATAGCCAAAGTAATATTGAAGAAGAAGACCAAAGTGGGATGCATCACAATCCCAGACTTTAGCCTCTACTACAAAGCTGTAATCATCAAGGCAGCATAGTCTTGGCACAAAAACAGACACATAGACCAATGAAATAGAATAGAGTCTCCAGAATTGGACCCACAAAAGTATGGCCAACTAATCTTTGACAAAGCAGGAAAGAATATCCGATGGAAAGAAGACAGTCTCTTTAGCAAATGGTGCTGGGAGAAATGGACAGCAACAGGCAGAAGAATGAAACTAGACCACTTTCTTACACCATTTACATGTCCCAGTTTCATATCCTCCCTCCCCTTCCCTCTCCCCATGCCTCCACCACCATGGTCCTTCCCCATCTACCCTAAGCACAGTACTCCTAACCCATGTTAACCTGTCTGCAAATCGCTGTCTGCCCGTCTGTATTTTTCACCATTACATATAGTTATATCCATACTCTTATGCATGCCAAAACTTCACCATTGCTTTCTAAAATGGGGTCTTTGTACAACTGGTTCTTTCTTCTTAATCCCTGCATGGTATGTCCTATTTTATTAGTGTGATCATACCCCCTTTTCATTCAGCTGTTTCTTTCTTGTAGGCTTTAAGCTTTCTTTAGTTTTGGTTTGGCTTGGTTATATATACAACACTTTAGGCACTGGCATTTGTATTTTTGTGACAGGTTGGGATCTGTATTTTTAATTGTAATAATGTTGTCAAATGCTTTCCAAAATGGCTGTGTGGACTTGCATTTATATCAGAGATTGGTGTGTATATGCTCTCTGGAGTATCTTGCCAACAGTAAGTGTTAAAGTTCTTAATTTTTATGGCCTGATTGTTGTAAAGAGAGATCTCATTTCAACTTCAAATTGCATTTCCCTGACTGCTAATGAGTGAGAGACTCTCCCCCCATTTGTTAATCATTTGGATTTGCTCATCTCTGGGTTGCTGAATGAAACACTCGGCCCATTTTCGGTTGGCTTGTCTTTCCATTACTTGTCAATTTTTAGAAGACTTTTATATTACAGCTGTTAACCCTTTGCCTGTCATATGCACTGCAAATGTTTTCGGAATCCCTGTTTTTATTTTTAATTCTTTTCCATCAGAAGCTTTTCTTTGGATTTCATCAAATATGTATTTCATCATATGATGTCTGGGTTTCTGGGTTTTCTGTTCAAGAAATTTTCTCTTTCTCTAGATGTCTCGTATTTTTTGCAGTTGTCTTTAATACATTTGTAGTTCATATTTTCTGGGGTGTCGAAGAGGAGCTCAGCTTTATTTTCTTCCAGAAACAATGGCCAGTTGCACCAACACCATTAATTAATACATCCACCGCCCAGGGAAGCGAAATGCTCCCCACACAGAGATCGTTTTCCAGGGTTTCCATGTGATCCCTCCCCCAGAACCTTCCTGAGCGAATCATTTGCAGTCGGCTCTGATGTCTCATGAGAATAGATCTCTGTTCTCAGCTATTCCCAGTGCCAGTTCTTCCACGTGAACCTCAAGGGTTTTTTTTTCTACTTTCCAAAATAACTCCCAAACTAACAAACCAACCACGCACCCACCCACCCACCCAACCAGCCAACAAACCATCGCAGAGCCCAGTATATCTCTCTGTCTCTCTGTCTCTGTCTGTCTGTCTGTCTGCCTCCCTCTCTCTCTCTTTCCTCCATGTTGAGTCCTACGTCTCTTCTACGGTTTATTTGTTTCAGGTGCTTGTTGCTAAAATAGAGAGAAACTAATTGAGTTTTATGCATTTCTCACTCGGTCACCCATCTTTTCAAATTTCTTTCTTAATTCCAGCACTTTGCTTACTTAACTCTCCTGGGTTTTCTGAGTGTGCAGTCACATCAGCAAAAAACACAGCTAAACAAAAAGGAATGGTTTTATCTCTTCTATTCCCCTGTCTACTCTGAGTTCTCATTTCTCATAATGTTGCCTTTTCTGCAACACCAAAACAATGTTGAAAAATGATGGTGACAGTGGAAACCTCTTCGTTACCATTTAATTGAGGCAGCTGTAATACTTTGCCTTTGTGGATAATGTGACATTTTTTTCATATTTGTTACTGCTTTGGACATAAGTTTTTATCATATCTAAAGAGTTACTTGTGTAGTGTTATTTTACTTAGGGTTTTCATTATCAGTGGTATCTAAATTTTAATAATTGCCTTTTCAGCATCACTAGCTTGATCATATATGTGTTTTCCTCCCTTATTTTCTGACACAATGAATTATGCTGGTAGATTGTATTACATTTGACCAACCTTGCATTAACTGGAACAAACATGCCTAAAGTATCTAAAATAAAATATGAATTTTTGCTTATATGTCTTACATTTATTTTCACAATATTCAATAATAATACTTATTATTTATGTTGACATGATTTGTGCTTGAATATTAGACAAGACTTCCTGGTTTGTTCTCACCTTGATCAACATCCAGAGCAAGTATGACACTGGACTTCACCCCTTCTGTCTTGTTTTATGATGATTCTTTCACTTTGTTATTTCCTTGTTACTTTTTCCTATTTCGTTTTCTAGTATGGTCCAATTACTATTCATTTCTCTTTCCCCTTGTTTGTTCGGAAGTTGTGGTGGATCTGCATAACAAGGGCCCCCAGGGAATCTCACCTCCCAGTGTGCTGAGCAGATTGAACTTTCGGACTTCTGACCCTGCCATCTTGGTCCTGCAGACACCCACGGAGGCTCTCGCTGTGCTCTTCGAGGATGAGAGAACCCAGTGGAGAGCCTCTGAGGGACATCAAGATTATGTGGAGAGGGAGAGGCCCAGCGGTCCTGTGGCCCTTGCTGAATGCAGCCACAGGAGCAACCCCAGGCAAACCATGAATCGTGAGAAATACTCATTTGTTGCTGTTTTAAGCCAGCATGTTCTGGGAGCCGTCGTCATGAAGCAATACGTAACTGATACCAAAGAACTTTCCCATCTGCTATATTCATAATCAAACAAGCATTTCCTCATTATTGTATGAAAACAAGGCACCAACTATTTCCCTCACTGACACAGTACTGGCCCATCCGACCAGACCGAGGGGAGCCTGGCACACACTTCCACCTTCTCCCTCCCCTTCTCGCCCACCTCCTGGGACCTGCTGGCAGCATGTTTGCTCCAGCCAACAAGCACGCCTTTCTATTTCAAGAGTTGGTATTTTCAGTTATTTACTTGTTTTACACATGCCCACTCACTCGATCATCATACATTTATATTTAACTCTGTGTGTGTGTGTGTGTGTGTGTGTGTGTGTGTGTCTTTCCAAGGTTTATGCCATATTTAAATATTAGCCCCCGGATGGAGCCTGTATCCTGGCACATTGGAGACTCTTCTCACCTGTCAAGTGGAGGACTTCTGGCTTGCTGGCTTGCCTCCCCCCTCAGTGGTCTTTCCAGCTGATTCCGAAGTCTTAGTTCCCATAGCAGCAAAGGAGGAGCCGGATGCCAATCCAGTTCTCCCTTCCTTCTCCCTGTGTATTGTGTGTGTCTAATTACAGTGCTTCCATTGTAACTTTTGTTGCTAGGTGGGTGACAAAGGGCAAAGATATACTCCCAGGGGTTTCACCAGAAGAAAGAGCATCTCAGATTGTCAACAGCTGCACCGGTTGGGCTGGCCTCCAAGGTGGGTTTCCAAGTAGGAGCGGGCTACGTCCACACCAGCCGACTGACTTTGATAGGATTGAACGTAATGGGGAGTAGAAGTCATTGTAATATCATTGAGCCGTATCTTAAGTACATTTTAGGTGTATAACAGGCAAGCAGAAAACTACCAAAAAAAACATATCCTTCTAAAAGGTGGCATGGAATATCCTCACACACAGAAACATTCTCCTCTGTTAACCTCTAGAGGCTTTATCGATTTACCTCTCCAATCAAATCCAGACAGACTGAGAGGAGAGGGCACCAGGGGCTGGGAAGGGGCTGGGGGTTAGTGTTCACCAGGACAGGGTCTCAGTTTGGGGAAGGCAAGGAGGTTCTGCAGATGGACAGGGGTGATGGTCACACAACAACGTGACATGCTTCATGACACTACATCATACACTTAAAAATGGTCACCATGGTAAGTTTTAAGGTGGGTACATTTTGCCAGAAAGAAACGTGTGTATATCAGGATCTCATGAGGAAGCCCCCAAGCTGGTGACTCAGGAGATTTCATAGGGGAGGCTCCACAAAGGCGAGGCGGGGCGACGTGCTCACCGATGGTGAGGAATGTGGGCTGGAAAGTGCTGGGAGCTGTCAGCCCCGAACCCTGAAGGGAGAGGACAGCGAGTTACTGGAACCTGAAGGCGGCCGTGTGGAGGCCATGCCCTGGCAGTAGCTGTGGCCTCTTATTCACCTTCCCTCTGATCTGCCTCTGCCCTGCAGGCCCCTTGGCAGAATCCAGCAGGAAGTAGGAAGGCTAAAAAGCCCGTGTATTCTTTTCAACCAGGTCAGCCTCCTGGGAAAGGGAAAAAGGTAAGTAAATGTGGACAGCGTAACAGATGCAGGCACAGGAGAAACCCAGCCCCGCAGACACTTACCGAGCAATGCTGTTGTGTGAGCATGTGTCCCAGGTCCTTGGGACCCAGCTGTGAATGAGTCCCCCTCCCCCGGGGAGCGTCCTTTCTGGCCTCAAGCAACGTAACTTCTGTGACTTATTTCGGTATTACCCTTCTTCCATCTGATCTTTGTGATTTTTCTGGAACTACTAATATTCCCTTTTTGTTTTCTGGGAAAGAGAGAGAGAGCACGTGTGCATGCCCAATTGGCGGAGGGGCAGAGAGCGAGGGAGAGAGAGAATCCTAAGCAGGCTCTGAGATGTCAGCACAGAGCCTGATGCAGAGCTTGATCTCAAGACTAGGATCATGACCTGAGCTGAAATCAAGAGTCAGACGCCCCACCAACTGAGCCAGTCAGGCATTCCTGGAACTCCTAATACTCTTACAGTAGGGTTGGGATGTGAATTTGAAACCACTTGTTTTCATCTAGTATTTTCATCTTTTTTCCTGGGTCTTTTGTTTTGTTTCTTCTAGGCCAGCAGTAAGTAAGCTTTATCTGCAAAGCTTTATCTGTGAATGCTTCAGGCTCTGCAGGCTGTGTGGTCGGTCCCCACCACTCAGCTCTGCTGTTACAGTGAAAAAGCAGACCTAGATCGTACATAAATGGAAAGTGTGACTGCATTCCAATAAAACTTTATTTGCAAAAACAGGCAGGGGCCAGATTGGGCCCCAATGTGCAGGCCCTGCTTGAGGCCACTAAGTTGGCCCCTAACAGTGACTTATTCAAAGCCCGTCTTATTGAGTCTTCTAACAAAAAGGCCCATTCTGTTACTTTGCTGTTTTCTGGAGGGTCCATTTATCATGCTGTTCACTGTTTTGTCCAACTTTCTGGCCCTCCGCTCCCTGGATGGGGCAGGGGTGGGGGGGCAGTGTTGGTCTGGGGTGTTCTATTTCTTCCCCATAGTGACTTTAGGTCCTTTGGGTGCATCATTATTTTTTCTTTTCCACTTCATCTGCTATATTGATCCTTGGGCCTGGAAGTACATCTGTTGGGTGATGTTGAACTGTCCCTGCTCTGATGGGAAACCGGTGGCAAGCTCCCCATCAGGGAATCAGGCACAAGGATAGGTGTTAATGTTGGCACGGGTGTAGTCCAAGCCCTTGTGGATACCGAGGTGGGGATTTCTGGGACAGTGGCCCCTCTGTCCTCCCTCTACTCTGGGGAGCCAGCAGGCCTCATTGATGAAGCCCTGCACTGCAGATCTTGCCTCCTCCAAATGACCTTTGGCTCTGTGGTCCTCTCCTGGCCTCTCACTAACCCAGAGAGATCACACACTGCACAACTTCTTGCAACCAGGCCCCTCGCAGGCCTGTGGTCCTGGCTGCCCTTCCAGGTCCATGTGCCAGCCAGCCCAGCCACTCCAGGGGTGGCTTGTGCATCTGGATTCCAGCTGGGGTGAGGGAAGAGCCCCAGGAGGGAGCTTCAGGCTGTCGTCATCTCATGCTACCATTAACACCAGGGTTTCAATCTGTCCACACGTCACAAGCTTTCCAACCGGCAGCCACTAATGCTTTCCAGAATCAGCATGTTGGTTGGTTCACATGAGTAGATGTGGTGAGGAGGCTCGCACACAAGAAGCCCGGTGCTGACATTGGAAGTGGACCCACCAGGCGAGCTGAAAGGCAGGTCAGCATGGAGAGTGAGTCTGGAGAAGGAGCATTATGGTGCATGGTCTGCATCTCAGAGAAGAGATTTGTCCACCATGCCTGTGACAAGCTGCAGGCTGAGTGGCCGCCGTGCCCCCTCCATGAAGTCAGCATGGCCCAGGGCAGGGCCCCAGGGTATGGGTTGGGGCTGGAAGGGATATCTGAGACTAGCCCCATCCCCGCAGTCCCCTGGTGCTTCGCTCCTCTATCCCCTCCTCCCTCTGCACAAATGCATCCCTGGAGCTCCTTCAGTGGCCATGGCGTGGCCAGTACACACCTCGAACTTCTGCCATTTGGGGAAAAAGTCCTGCACAGCAGAGCCCTGGTGCCACTGAAATACCAAAGAACGCAGCAGCAAAATTATCCCTGGTTCATACTCTTTAAAGAGTGACAGATGCCCCAGTTCCTGACGTGGGTGTTTATGCAGGAAGGCATTAAAAGATTAAGTATGACTCTATTTTTTGACAAGAGACCAGGTCCCCATTCAATATCAATATGCTGGCATTATTATTATTTTATGAAAACAATAATTCACAGTTTGCTGAAAGAGAATAACAGTATTGATCTTCTGAACAGTGCATTTTATTTTCCATTAAATTTTTATGGAGCATGACAAGCTGTGTGCTGGGTCTGATCTCTTCTGCACGTTAATGTACAAAGCTTTTGCAGATGTGGAAATTATGAGGTCTGTATTAATAAACCAGCTCCGATGGTCTAGGAACGAAAAGTAAACATTTCCTCACCAGAGTTTTGCTCCAAGCTTATTAGTTATTGAGGTTTGTGAACTGACCCACGAAGGAAATAGAAATCTCTCCTTGGTGAGCAGAGAGAAAGAAATATGTTAGCAACAACGAGCAACTCTCTCTCGGAGGCTCCTTAATAGCCTTGCAAATACACATTTCCGAAAAGCAGTAGAGCATGAGCAGAGGCAGGGGGTAATCCAGACAGACCCCGGCTCATCCCCCCACCCAGAGACAACATCTGTCCCATCACCAGAACGTTTCGAACATCTTTCGGAGTAACTGCGTTCTCAGAAATACTTCTCTGAGGAGCTGAAAACCATCACTCTTCACTCATGTCACAAATCCCCACTTGGAAGTTGACATTCTTACTGATCCATTGGCCATTTGAAGATGGGGTTATTTGAGTGAGTCCTTCTCAAGTCTCCAAGTTCCAGACTGTAACCCACAAGGACTCACTGATGTCCATGAGTGCGATGTGTTTTAATATCTCTTTAAGAAAGAAAGAAAGAAAGAAAGAAAGAAAGAGAGAAAGAAGAAAGAGAGAAAGAAGAAAGAGAGAACAAAAGAAAGACAGCAAAATACAAAAAGAGCTACATGCCAAAGTCTTCACCTGGCTGTGATATACAGAGACACCTCCGAACAAGGGCATTTCTGACTAACATCAGAGCAGAGTCATAGATTCAATGGTGTTTTAAGCTGTCCACTTTCACTTTGCCACAAATACATATGGTCTGTGTGTGTGTGTGTGTGTGTGTGTGTGTGTAGGTGTGTATTTTCCAACAACATCCAGTTCTCTGACACTAACTGGTGGTCAAGCAATTCAATCCAGTTCTGAAATTAACTACCCAGTGTTAGTGCAGACCCCACAGGGTAAGGGTTCTGTCTCACACAATGGCCCCACTTCAGATGCCAGCTGCAGATGGGGTCCCCAGGTTACCCACACTTTTGCTCAGCTGGTTATAAAATCAAGGATGACCACAATCTACTTTCAGGTTCAATAATTCACTGCAACAACTCCTGAAACTCAATAAAGCACTATCCTTGCTATTATAGGTTTATTATAAAGGATAGAACTCAAGAACAGCCAAATGGAAAAGACACATAGGTCAACGTATGAGGGGGTGGCCCGGAGCTGCCATACCCTCTCTGGGCAAGCCACCCACCTAGCACATCACATGTTCACCAGAAGCTCTCTGAACTCTCTTTTTTTAGCATTTTGTATTGAGGTTTTATTATATAAGTTATATTATATAAATTATATAATTGATTAAATCTTTGGCCTTTGGCCATTAAACTCAACCTCTTGCCCCTTTACATGTGGGGTAGAGCTACACATTCTAAGCCTCTGATCACTTTATCCCTTGACCAGCCGTCTCCTGGAGCTTTCTAGGGGCCAACTATGAACCACCTCACTAGCATACAAAATGCTCTTACTAACTCAGGAAATTCCAAGGGTTTTAGGAGCTCTGCATCAGGAGCCAGACACCAAAAACAAATGTTTTATCATTATTATTATTATTAATTATAATTATTACTATTATTCCACAGTCTTGCAACATGTTAGAAAGAGGACTGGGGATGAGCACCTCAGCATGGAAGGCAGGACTTTACTGCCTGAGTGTAATATTACAAAGCACACATGTGCACACTCATGCATTAGTTCTCTGCTGGACAGAGGGAGAAAATGGGTCAGCATGTGTGACCCTTCATACCATAGGATGGAACTAGAGAGAGATACTGAACCCTTTTATGAGCTCATGAGCTGAGCCTGTGCCTATCAAGGAAGCTATCAGTCTTCCAGTGTCTGTCCTTCTCTCTCCCCTACAGGACTTGTAATTAGTCCAAAATGAACTGTATACAGACTCCATTTTCTTCAAAAAGCTCCCAGAATAACAAATTCACTCAGCTTTTTCTGATTATCAAATTATGACATTAAATAGGCTAGCTTTGAGCATGTGGAGAGCTGGTTGTGATGCAGTGTGAAGTCCCATAAATCACTTCCTAGGCTGCAACCCACTCGGGGGTGGGGAGAGATGGAAAGGCTTTCAGTCTGTACATGGTAGGAAGCCCCATACCACCTTGACTTTTCAGTGTCAGTCTTACATGGATCTGGCCCAACCCAAGCCAGCCATCAGGAGACTTCCCAGCTGAAGTTAACTACGATGCACACTTTCAAACCTGCTTCCCATGAACACCTCCCTTGTGAAGCCTGTCCTGGTACTCCTGATGGAGGAAGGTTGACAGTCCACCCCTTGAACATCTCTAGGACCTTGTCCTTCTCCTCTTCCTGGCCTTGCAATGGCCATCTTACTTAACCCCTCCAGACCAGAAGCTCTTGTTCTACCTATTAAGTGTTGGGAGTATAGCTAGGGACCCGGGGGACCCGTGGGGCCTTTGAAAACTGAGGTGGAGCACTTCTCATCACCATTTTTTGCCGTTTACTATGTGTGCCGGCACTGCTCTGCAATACAGATTGACACACTAAGCAGGTCAAGGATATTAACATTCTGTTGGAAATCCACAAGGGCGTACAAAATACCAAAAATAATCAGTTTGGGGAAAACATGGGTTTGAAAAACAAACCTAATCTAAAAATCAAAACAGTGTTGACTCAGAAGAATGAATTTATTTTGGAAGCCAGCAATTTCAGATTTAATTGTGTTGATTTGTCATTTTTCTCCCCCGTTCCCTTTTCCAGAGTGTGTTGCTGGAAAATGCTCAGAGCTGCCAGGGCTTTGATTTATCTGGTATGGCAGAAGACCCCCATGCTTCCAGAAAAGACCTCATAGCTAATGCTTACTTCAAGTGTAATTAAAGGGACTTGAACATCCCGTTTGAAATTTCATCCTCATACTTCAAAGAAATCAGTTTGATGAGTGATTGCAATAGAGTGAAACTAATAATGAAAATAATTAATGCTGGAAGATACTTCTTAGGCACATAAATTGCTTGTGTACCTTCTTTATATTTAAAGAAAGCCCCCAAGTCACAAAAGGGAAAAGCCAGGAGGCCAAATTGTCCATCCCAACTTCCCAGCAGTTTGCTCACTGCCTCCTAATTAAGAGATCCCTCCTGACACCTCTTTGCTTGGACCAGCATTTGTAAACAGTGAGGCCATTGAACTGAATTCACATAATTGCTATGGAAGACATGGTCCAGACTTCTAAAACCTACCAGCACTCAGGAGGGAATAACAATCACAATGAAAGCTTGGGTGATGCATGTGGGAAGAAAGAAGTTCTCCACTTCCATGTCCCACCTTTAAACTAACTTCACCAAACTTGACAAGCCTTTTCAACATGGGATTCCAGATAATATTGGGCAAAAAAGATGTGAATCGATCGATTGTCTTCTGCTATCCTGCACCACACACATCCAGTGGAACAAGGATCACCAAGCACAGAAACACTTCCATTGTGAACTCCCACCGCATCGATCCCCAGTCATGATCTCAAGTGGAGACAATTAATCTCATGCATTATAGAAGTCTTAGTGCCTCTTTGTCAATCCCTACTCCAAGTGCCAGGCACCTCTGCTCCCTTGTTAAAAGGTCTGGTTGACCCAAATTCTTGCCTGATGGCCAGCTTCTTGGTTGTATCTTTCACAGAGGAACCTGTGCAACACATTTCTTTTGTATTCCCTGCCTTCTGTTATGGACTGGGTTGTGTCTCTTCCCCATCCTTTGCCAGCTCATGTGTTGAAGCTCCAACCCCCAAGGTGACTGTTTGGAGTGGTAATTAAGGTTAAGTGAGGTCATAAGAGTAGGGCCCTAACCTGATAGGATTGAAACTCTTATAAAAGGAAAAAAAGACACCAGAGACCTGTCTCTTTGCACACTCACAGAGGATAAGCCACATGAGGACACAGCAAGAAGGCAGCCATCTACAAGCCAGGAAGATAGCTCTTTCCAGAAACCAGCCATAAGGCACTTATCTTACACTTTGGTCTCCAGAATTGTGTGAAAACAAATCCCTGTTGTTGAACCTACCCAGTCTGTGATCTTGTTATGGCAGACCAAGCAGATTAGTGCACCTTCCTTGTTTTCTCCAGCCTTCCTTGGCTTCTTCTGCCCACAGTCACCCTTTGTGCCCCATCGTCATTGCACTTAATCACCCACCACCCAAGTAACTCCTCTCAACGCTCCCTCCATTGCCCAAGCCCCTCCGACTCCACTCACCTCATTATGTCACCAGAACTTCCAGTCTGTTCCCACCCCCACGTCCTCCCAACTCATCAGGACTCCCCCGCTTCAATCTTCTCTCAGCTTGCAGATTCCTTAGCCCATTATTTCATTCTCAATCTCACCAACCCCAAATTGTCCCGTCTTTGGTCTAAAAAGCCCTTCTTTTGGTTCCTGTGTCCTTTTGACATGACTCACGGGTCTTTGAAAGCTTTCTTGCCTTCAAGCACAAGACGCCTCAGGCTCGTATTGAATGTTTTCTATTTCAGACCTGGAGATACTCTTTTCTGAAAGAATCTCTGGTTCCTTTTAGGGAGAAATGGTAGTTAGCAGCCACAATCTGGACGGCAGGGTGATTATTGCTATTAGGGCATTATTGCTCCTAAGACTTTTTGGTGTAAAGGGCAAGAAAATATGTGTTTTGTGAAAGAAAAAAAAAGTATACAAATTTACATCAATACTTCTTATTCATACTGAATCAAGTTTCTAACATGTTAAACCCCCCCTTATACTACCTACGCACCGTCCTGGGTAGCACCCGGTTTTCTTGCTGCAAACCTTTTGACAAGACTTTATATTTGCTAAATGTATTTGTTCACACATATGCATATCGATCTTGACATGCTCTGATCCATGTTGTTTTCTATCACTCAGCAAAGCAGCCTTTGTTGTAGTAGCCATGTCCCTCAATCCAAAGGACCTTTTCCAATCTTCACCTTGTTAAAGCATATTTGACATTGTAGACCCTCCCTTCTTTTTGAAACACTCTTTCTTAAGTTTCTGTTGATCAAGACTCTTCCTTTTTCCCTCCTGGAAAATTTTTCTCTGTCTCCTCCAATTCACCATGAAATGTTGGAGGTCTCCAAAGTCTCAGTCTGTTGCTCTCTTCTTTAACAAAATAGTTTCTCTCTACAGAGGAGCTTGCATATGCCCATGACTTCAACGTCTCCAAATTTCTATCTGTTGCTCAAATGCCTCCTCCACTCCATGAACATTTATTTCTCTACTCATGACTCTGCATAGATACTGAAAAGGCACTTCAAACTCACCATGTCCAAAGGTAGTTTTATTCTCTACTCCACCCCACTCACCCAATCACATTGGCCCTCTTCTGGTCAAATAGCATTATCATCTCTCTTGTTGCCCAAATTAGCATTAGCTTGGTGACTAAGAGTCTTGGCTTTGGATCCATCCTTCATGCTGTTGAAACCAAGCTCAATCACTTACTAGTTATGTTCTGTTTTCCCCATTTTTAGAATATGGACAATAATTGACCTCCTGTGAGGGTCAAATGATGTAGCCGATATCAAATACTTAGCATGAAACTGGACAGTGTAAACACTCAATATATGATATATGTTGGTACCTTTGCCACCTCTCACCTTTACCCTCTTCCTGCCTCATCTAGCTATCAGACCATGTGTTTCTCCTGACAATGGACTGGGAAACTTGTTTGTGTCTGGGAAACACTCTTCACCTCATCTCATGTCTTCCTTCTGCTTATGAGGTACTCATTCCAAGGGTCTCCGGTACTAAAACCCACATCATACAAGTGAGAAGTTGACCTAAGCAGAATTCATCAGACTTCCAAGGAAATTTGTTACAACTACCAGGAAAGAGGTGACATTTATTGTTTTTACTGTGGTTCTGGATTCATTCACTGTAAGTCTGATAGGAGCCTAGAGCAACCAGTGGTTACTGTATTCCACTAAATGGAAAGATTCTGCCAGAGAATAAAACAACACAGGGAAAACGGAAAAAAAAAAGTGGAGCTATATAATTGAAAATAAATAAAAGGAGAGAGAGAGAGAGAGAGAGATTAATAATATTAGTTGAGTTCCTGGATCCAGCTATGTATGCCTGGAGCAAAACATTTTCCTGACTTTCCTGGGTATAGAAGCTAAATCATTCCTATTTTTCTTGTTTAAACTACTCTGAACTGGGTTTCTGAAACTTGCAACTGAGACTCCTCACTAATGCAACAATTTGCTCAAGAAAATACTCAAGACACCTTGAAAGGATATATAAAATATGGCAATACATCATAAACTCAAATTCAGAATAAAAATTAAGAACAGTGAGTATAAAAGGATTTCAAAAGGAATATAAAAGAGTAACACCTAAACTATCTCACTTGGAAGAGTTAAGACATAAATTTTGGTTCTAAGCTTTTTCCTTTCAATTCACACACAAAGGGAACCCTGAGAGTTGCATGATGCATAGTTTACAAAAGATGATGAGCAGGTCGGATGCTCAGGAGAAGCACACAAATTCTTGCTCCCGAGACCAGACAGGAAAGGCAGCACTCATAACTATTGCCTTTCATAAACTCTACCTCCTGGATGAATGAGAATGAGCCCTAGTGTCCATGTACTTCAACAGGAGCCCATCTTTTCTCTGTTTCTGTAGCTATCACAGATCTTATTGATACTTTCCCTCAGATGCCCTCAACCCACTTGGATTCACCTGCAGAGCAGTTCTCCCCTCAAATGCCTGCACCTCTTCTCTTCTCTGCCTGTTGGCTTTCTCGACACATTGCAAGCTTCCCCAACTGCATGAAGGTATGGCCCAGAAATGAGGGGACATTAGTGTCCCTTCCTCCAGGGAAACCATCCAAAAGTAGCAGATGGGAACCGGTGAATGAATGGCCAGCTTCCCCATCTTGGTGTAGGCGACAATGCTGAGGCATGGTGTACATGGTTCCCCCAAGAGTCCCCTGCAGGACTGAACCTCAGATACCCACAGGAAAGGCCCACTTGTTGGTGTGTTTTCTACTAGAATTTACCTTTCCTCTTTCACTATTATATATTCTCACTTGTGCTTCCTGGGATCACTTCTCAAATAAACTATCTGCACTCAAATCCTGTCTCAGGGTTTGGGAAACCCAACCTAAGACAGTCACTAACTGTTCCCACAAGGTGTCTAGAGAACACTCTACTGTCTGCCACCCAAGCTCAGACGGAGGCTATGTCACAAATCTGGATCATCCACAACTTGATCCGAAGCAAATCAGGGTTTGTTGTCCAACTCTGGACCCTCTGTCATCACTTCTCAAGAAATTCCTTACATGGAAGGCCTTGATTCCTTTATAATATAAACAGAAATTATAGGTTGCCTGAATTAATCATTAAAAAAATATTCTGTATTTTATGATGCTTTGACATCTTAGGAGCCTTGCTAATCCTCGAAAGAATGCCCCTCCCAGGGCCAGCTAATTTCTAGAGGGAGCCAACAACTTGCCTGCAAGCACATCTTTCATAAACAAATCAACCAATCTTAAGCCTCTAACCCCTGCTTTATCCAGCTCTCTTCTATCATTTCTCTGCCCTAAATCATCCCAGGGCCAGTTACCATATAACTGGAGACCATCCCAGCAGCTTAGAGCCCTTGAAGTTACTCAAACCAGACAATGCTAAGCTTGCTTAAACTTGCTTACCCTGCCTCACCCATTCCTTTCTGGGAAACCACAATAAAGTCTCTTTCCCATGCTTTCCCCTGGTTCCCTCTGCCTCCCGACCAACCCCATGTGGTCCTGTGTGGCACGATGTGCCCCCTCCTCTTCATCTTTCAAAGGTACTTGTCCTCCTGTTTGTCATCTTACCTTCCTGATTACAACAAATCAAAACATTCTCCTCTTCCTGCTTCTACCATACACCTAAAGCCCAGAGGAGCGAGGAAGACACCAAGCATTAACTAGATGTTTAGTGAGTTCACTTTTCTGAGCCTGGACTTCCTCAGCTATAAGATGGAGATGACATCACCTGCCTCCCAGAGTGTTAAAAGACAGAAGAGAAAGGCTGGTGCTCTGATTATTGGTCTTTATTTTTCATGTTATTATTACTTGGGGTACAAATTCTAGGATGAGATGACTTTGGGGCAGAGTCTGATAAACTCATTAATTCCAGGTATGACCACTAATTAATTCAATGGGGTCTTGAATTATTGATGACTGAATGAATGAATGAGTTAATGAATGAATAAATCTGTTGTCTTACTGGTTCCTATGAAAAGCATCTTTCTCTTCAGCTTTGTCTTTTTCCTCAGATTTCAGATTCTGATTTCATGCGTTCAATTCAGAGCACTAAGATAATAAGCACATTGTCATTATTCAGCCTCACTGACAATTTATAAGGTAGTAATTCATTATTTCATTTGGCTAAAAAAAGTACACAAGTATACAAAGTGACCGGTGGTTGGGATGACAGAAGGCGCCCACCACTGCTTCTACCCGTTTCTTTTCTTCTTATGGTGTTAATCTTACATAAGTGGCTATTACCACATGAAACATATTTGAGATTATTTCAATTAATTATGTTTGCTACATTGTTTCAAAAGATTATTCTACCATTTGCTAGCAATTAAACAGGCTTTCATGTTAAGTATGCCGCTTGAGGGTATGTTGAATAGGAGCTATGCACATAGTAATTGAAATTAAACTTCCTCTTGGAAGAAGTCTGTTCTTTGGAACTCAAGTATTTCTGAGGTGGCAATTTAAAAGGACAGGGAAGGATGAATAATCACTTAAAATAGTTCTTCGGGTAACCAGAGGCTTTCAAAGCTTTAAAATTTTACTCCTTCTTAGAATAAAACAATATTTTTCACCTTGCAAAGATAGTCCAAGAACCAGAGGGATTAGTAATAGATATTTTTTGCCAACAAAGGCCTACCAAGTGCACACAGAGTTTGGGCAGTGTGTTAGTTCTGTAGAATATATAAGGTAATGGTTCCAATGGGGGAGGGGGTGGAAGGAGAGATATTTAAATATTTAGCTTGCAGCAAAGGATGGGCATGGGCCAATGAAAACACACATACGCCCTGACACTGAAGCAAGTTCTCTTTTTTTTAATGTTTATTTATTTATTTTCAAGAGAGAGAAATAGAGAGCAAACAGGGAAGGGGCAGGGAGAGAGGGAGACAGAATTCCAAGCAGACTCCACTCTTTCAGTGCAGAGCCTGATGCAGGGCTCAAACTCACAAACTGTGAGATTCCAAAACCAAGAGTTAGACACTTAACCAACTGAGGCACCCTAATGCCCCAAGAAGCAAGTTCTTAAAGATATATTTCTAGGCAAGGGTTAAGCCTAAAGTTACTGGATGCTGGGGAGATCCACAAATGGCATAACTTCATTTCATCAATTTTAAAATAAAATTTCAAGAGTCATTTCCTCTTCACATATGGGTTATTTGGAAGCAGATTATTTGATTTCTAGGAAGTAGAGGGTTTTCTAATTGATTCCTAGCTTAATTCCACTATGGTCAGAGAACCTACTCTGAATTATTTTAATAATTTTAATCCTATGAAATTTGATGAGGCTTCTTTATGGGATGGTATATTGTCAATCTTAGTAAATGATTCTGTGCACTTGAAAAAGAAATGTGCATTCTGTTGTTGGGGGGCAGGGTTTTCTATAGATCAGTTGGGTCTTGTATTAGTCGTCCTGTCTGTCTAAATCTATATTCCTCCTGATTTTCAATTTTCTTGTTTTATTTGCTATTAAGAGAATATGTTAACATCTCCCACATTGGTTATGTGTTGATCTGCTTTCTAGTTCAGTCCATTGTGGATTCATATATTCTGATGTTATTGGATACATACATATTTAAGGCTGTTATATCTTCTCAATCTTCTTAAATGACTGATCATTCATTTAACATTATGAAATGTCTTGATTTCTAGTGATGCTGGTTGCCTTACAGTTTACTGTACATAATGTTGATGTAGCTCCAACAGATTTCCTTTGGTTAATGTCTGCAATGGGATATTTTTCTTTATGCTTTCACTTTCAATCTTTATAAATTCTTATGTTCAAAGTGTATGTCTCTTGTAAGCATCATATAAGGTTTTTTTTCTCCAGGTTGACAATCATTATCTTTACCTTGCTTGAGAAATTAAGTCAATTCATATATTATATAATGACATATATTTGGTTTATATCTGCCACCTTACAACAGCTTTCAGTTTGACTCAATTGTTTAATATTTCTAATTTATGCTTCCTTGTATTAGGATTAGTCAGATATTTTATTCATTCTTTTTTTAATTCTCCCTAAAATTTTGTTAGCTAATAGATATAGAATGATACATCAAATAAAGACTACTGGAGTAATACTTAGAGGGGAATTTCTAGTCTTAAACACACACGTTAGAAAAGAAGGAAGGTTGAAGTCAAAGATCTAAATTTCCATCTGTGGAAGATAAAAAAGATTAAGTCAGATACAAAAAAGTAGAAGAAAGGAAATAAAAAAAGATAGCTGAAATCAAAAGCCTAGAGGAAAAACATAGAGAAAAATTAATGCAATCAAAAGTTGGTTATGAGATGTCAGAGAAAATGAAAGAGTAAGTAACTCCAAAAGTCCATTGCTCCAAAAAGGCAATGAAAAGTCTGGAAAAAACTCAGAAAGTCAGAATCAACTTTTTTGGAACTCCAGAAACTAACTGAAAGCCTATAGCAATCAGAAGAATGCTTCACCAAGGAAAGACACCCAAATCTCAGGGATAATAGCAAACTTTGTGGTATGTTAACTTACCATGTTTCCATCTCCTGCCCTTAAGTTCAACAGTGACCCTGAAGAAAAGAGTTCACAATGCCATTTCAGGTCCCAGCAGCAGAGAGAGCAGAGCAGACCTCATTCACAAAGAATTGTGGTTGTTGGTTTTGGCCTGTCCAGTGGCTCCTTGAAGAGTGACCCAAAGGGCTTGCATTTATCTCCCTTCACTTGCAACTCTCCTGGTGCTGGGCCAGCTACCCACAGGACCTCTTCTGAAACAGTGAGAATCAGATGCATTAGCTGCTGATGCCTGAGGCAAACAATTGACTGTCCATAATTATGGGAGGAAAGTCTGGAGAATAAGTTGCTTTTGAGAATAAGGACTTTGAAGCTACCACATATTTTGGAAATCTAGACGGCCACCCTAGATAGCTGTGGGTGCATGCTTAGAAAAATCCTGAGGCTTTGAGCTTTCATCTATGCCTGATACGCAGCACTGCACAAGCAGGAAGTGAATGCTAAGATAGGTTGTAAATTACTTGACTTGGTGCTGAAGGCAGGCCCCTACCCACAAACAGAACCCATCTCAGAAAAACGGAGGACACCATCAGATGTACTACTAATCACACAGTAAGAGTTCTAGAAGGAGGTAAAGGAGTAGAAACAATATTTGAAGGAATAGTTGTCCAAAACTTCCCAAATTTGCTTTAAAAATTAGTTTAGACATCCAAGAATCTCAACAAACTCCAAGTAGGATAAACACAAAGAGAGTCACCCTGAGACACATTAATTAAACTAACAAAAGACAACAACAGAGATAATCTAGAAATCAGCAAGATAGGAGCATCTTATCACATTCAAATTATCCTCAACAAGATTACAGCTGATTTCTCATCAGAGACCATGGAGTAATAGCATTGTAATGACATATTCAAACTATTGGGAAAACAAACAAACATCAACCAAAAATTCTATATCCAGCAAAACTATCTGTCAGAAATGAAGGGGAAATACAGACATCCCCAAATACACAAAAGCTGAGAATTTGTTCCTAGAAGTCCCACCTTACAAGAAATACTAAAGAAGATTTTTTAGGCTGAAAGTGTGTGTGACCACAGAATAATTCAAATCTACTTTAAAAAAAAGCACCAGTAAATCTATTTCTGTAATTATAAAAGACTTCTAAATGCATATTCTATCTCCTTTATTCTCTTAACTTATTTTAAAAAGTGATTATATAAAAACCAGTGTATATATAATTGTATTGTTGGACCCATAAAATTTTATTTTCTTATAATTTTCTTGTTGGTTCTGCTATCAAAGTCATTCTGGACTCAAAAAGAATAGAGATGGTTTCACTTTTGCCATTGTTTAGAAGAGTTTGCATAAAATGAGTGTTATTTTTTCCTTAAATATTTGGAAGAATTTACCAATGAAGGCAATTGTGGTTGCAGTATTCTCTGTGGGACAATGTTGAATAACTAATTCAATTCCTTTAATTGACATGGCAGTGCAGGAAGGAAAGTGTGGTCTTTCCAGTAGATAGGACTCAGTCAAGTGGACATGTGGAATAAGATGGGTTTTAATCCCCTAACTCACATCATGCTGAAATCCCAGATGCATTAGATACCTAACTATCCAAGGCAAAACAATAATGTTTTTAGAAGAAAACAAGGTAACTTCTTTGTAAATTTGAAGCATTCAAAGATCTCTTAAATAGGAGATAAAAAGTACGTAAACATGTAGGAAAAATGTGATCAAATTATACAATATTAAGATTAAGAACATCTTTTCAACAAAATATACCATTAAAAAGTGTAAAAGCAACCATAGAATGGGAGAATATATTTATAATACATATATCTTTCAAGGACCTCATGTCTAGAATAATTTAGTAACTTCATCAAATCAATTAGAAATACAGACAACTCAATAGAAAAATAGGCAATAACATAAACAAACACTTCCAGAAGGGAATGTCCACACAGCTGACAAACTGATACAAAGGTACTTCACCTTATTTGTTGTCGAAAATGCAAATTCATGTCACTAGTGCACAACACTACCTACTAGATGGCTAAAATGAAGACAAACAAAAAATACCAAATATCAATGAGAACATGACACAAACAGATCTCTCCCATATGAATTTAATCATACTCATACTCAGAAAAATGAAAATTAAAATAATATATCATTTCCATCTACTTATATCTCAACAATTTAGTTTGGACAACCACGTTGGAAAACTCTCTGTCATTATCAACTAAAACTGAGTATACAGTTGGTCCTTATTGTTTGCAGATGTTGTATTTGAAATTTACCCTACTCACTAAATTTGTGACCCCAAAATCAATACTCACAGTGCTTGTACTGTCATTTGTGGATGTGCACAGAGCACCTGAGGTCAAGCAAGACGACACTCTGTCATCTTGTTTCAGCTCTTGGTGTTGTAAAAGTGTCCTTTTCATGGTATATATTTAGTACTGTATTTTTCACATCTGGGTGTCTTTTGCTGGTGTTTTTGCTTTAGAAATGATCCCAAGCATAGTGCTGAAGTGCTATCCAGTGTTTCTAAGCACAAGAAGGTTGTGACGTACCTTATGGAGATAATATGTGTGTTAGATAAGCTTCATTCAAGCATGAGTTATGGTGCTGTTGGCAGTGAGTTCCATGTTAATGAGTTAACAGTATAAATTACACAAGGTGTCCTTAAACAGTAGCACACATAAGATGAAGTTATGTATTGATTAGTTGATGAAAATGTTTTAACAAAGGACTCATAGGAAACTAACCTAGTATTTCCCCAGGAACAATGGCTCATATTTGTTAATTTTGTGTTTGTGATCACTTTATAGGACACAATGAATGGTGAGAACCAACTTTATGTCCCAGCAATTCCACTCATAGCCATACACCCAAAACAGGTATATACTTATCATCCCCCAAAAAACGTACACTAGCATGTTCACAGTAGCATTATGCACAGTAGCTTCAACCTGGAAATTTCCCCAGAGCCCATAAGCAACAGCATACATTTGGTCCAGTCTCAGTAAGAATGAATCAACTCCAACAACACACATAATATGGACATATCCTACAGATAAAATGTTTACCAAGAACAGGCACAAAAAATTATATACTGTGTAATTCCATGTAAAGAAAGTTCAAAAACAGGGCAACACTAATTGATGTTAGAAGTCAGGAAAGTGCTCTCCCATGAGTGGGTGGATGTTTGGAGGGGTTTGGTGGTGGACGGAGAATGAGAGCTTTTCATGGATGTCGATGATGTTCTGGTTAATGATGGAGTGCTGGTTCCATGGTGTGTCAAATCTTTCAAAATGTATTAATGATCAAGTCAACAATTGCAATAGGTATTTTCCTCCTCTCAAGGCAGAGAGAATGATGAGCATTTAGTTACTTTCACTGTTTCACTCTCCTGGGCTGTTTCAACATTTTCCTGCACAATTTTTGTGTGGATGAGCAGTGCCATCCATCTTCCCTAGTGCTATCCCCTCAGAAACGAGTTCATGCCACTCAGCGTCTTTGGTTTTCCTAGCTCAGGTAGCTGTTGAAAATGCCCTGCTCTACACTGAAGGTTTTAATGACAGCCACCACCTTTTCCAGCAGAGGTGGGTTTATCACTGGGGAACATGGGCTGGCAGAGTGGAGCAGGTAATGTGTTTAATCTTTCATAAGATCTAACAGTTCTCTGTTTCGTTTCTCCTTGTTATTTCCCAGTAAACCTGGTGAGAAAACGCACTCAACATCTCATTATGGAGACTTCTTTAGTGTGTGATAAATAATATACGAAAGGGCACCCTTGGTTTCCTCATGATTGAATATTGGCTTGGGCCTGAGAGGTGGACATAATTAGACCCACCCAACAACAAGAAAATAAAAAGTTACCAGATGACCTTTCAATACCCAGAGAAAACTCTAGAAACATCATGGAGGGCTCAGGTGTGTAAAGACAGATGCTTTCGGCATGTTGACATTGGTTCCATGCTCCCTGGTCACTCTTGAGACCTATTTATGAATTCAGCTTCTCTTGGGGCAGGAACTTTTCCATTTTGTCACCAGTGTATCTCAGCCTTGAACAGAATCTGACACGTGCCGTGCTCCAGCGCTTGCTTATTAACTGTATCCAAAGAAGGAAAACAGTAAAATAATCACTCTAGCCCAAAAAGAATGTCAAAATACTGCCAGGAAGGCAGATATATGTAGAATCAAGAACAGGCAACGTGCCCAGTTATCTGATTTATTCTTGTGACAGACCTTAGCTTAAGAAGTTGAATCTGCTGAGTCTTAAAGCAGAACCTTGTTAGGTTGTGCCCGGGGAAGAGAAGCCCTTGCTCTTTTTTTTTTTTTTTATTATTATTAAAGAAATTTTTTTGATGTTTATTTTTATTCTTGAGAGAGAAAGAGCACAAGCAGGGAGGGGCAGAGAAAGAGGGAGACACAGAATCTGAAGCAGGCTCCAGGTTCTGAACTGTCAGCACAGAGCCCAACGTGGAGCTCAAGTCACAGACTGCAAGATCATGACCTGAGCTGAACGTGGACGCTTAACTGACTGGGCTACCCAGGTGCCCTTGCCTCTTTTAAAGTCAGAATAATGCATCTCAATGTTTTCCATGGATCCTAATATTTCTCTCTAATAGTTGTCTGCTTGTAAAGGAGTAAGTGCTCCCAGAGGTACTAGGCACATGAATTTCAGTGGAAAGGGAAAACATCTTCTTAAGCCAAAGGCAAACCAAAACAATTATATCTGTAAAGGCAATATTAAGGAAAGGTAAACCTTGGAAGTACAGCACAAAGGAGGGCAGCCATCTCAGTCCATGTTATTTTGGAGTACTGCTTGACAGAATTACCCAAAGATATTTAATTATGCTTTTGCTGTCCAGTCATGTAGCCATCAGACATAGGGGGCTATGTAAAATTAAAGTTTGAATTAATTAAACTATCTGATAAGTTCAGATAATTAAAATTAAATTTCCAAGTCACATTGACCCATTGGGAGGGCACTGCAGACTCACATAACTAGAGGCTACCATATTGCATGATGTAGACCTAGAACATTTGCAGCATCATGGAAAATTTTGTTGGACAGGAAAGTACCTGTGCTGGACTTTGCTCAGCTTCTGGGAAGCCACTAGCTGACGTAGAGATTTCTATTGTGTGCTTCTAACCTCAAAGGCTTCGGTCTTCCAGTCCTATAGGAGGGTAGCTGGTTTTGTGTCTGACTTTTCCTCTTGGCCTGAAAAATTCCTGTTTGTTAAATGCTACTTGAATGAACATCACCACTGTCTTCGTATCTTCAACAATCAATGTGTTGAGCATAGTCTTTAGCTTGTGTTTGTTTTATGTTGACAAGAGGCTCATATTTTAAATATTTTGAAAATTATAGGTTGACAGTTCGTCAACAACTTCATAGGTCAGGTGAGCATAAATGTTCCAGGGTCTATCCTTTAAGTGAGGGGGCTTCCAGATTTTCTGAGTCAAACCCTGGAGGTCGGTGCAGATATATGGAACCTTGGTGTCAGGGATATCTTCTACTTGCTCCCCCAGTGATGCGAGACTAGAATTGCAAGCCTATGCCTTTCCCACCTGAGTCTCATTCATAGAGCAACTCTGTCCCCTCTGGCAATTCCAGAATGCATGGCACATCAATATTCCCGAAGCAATTTGTGCCTTGATTTACAATGACAGGACATTAGCGATGCACGTGCAAACGTACGGCCATGTCTCTTTACGTACCAAATGCCAGTTAATTCTGAACTTTCACTCCAAGGCACCTTGATTTACACTGAGATGCCATATATACAGAAGAGTAATGGGTTTAGGGAGAAAGTTGATCTGAGACCAGAATACGCCACCCAGTTTTAAGGATGCAATAAGCTTATTTGTAACCCTCATGGGAGTACTCAGTAAATTTTATTTGTTTTTGTGCTTGTGTTATTGTTGTTTTATTATCTCCAGAGTCTCAAACCAGAGCTCTCTCCACCAGCGCACAATAACATGGTAAAAAATCTGTGAGATTCCCATGGACTTTGAAGTGGCCCAAAGATGGCTGTGCCCAACTTGGAGTTTTTGAGCTTTGATTTACTCACCAGCATAGAACACCCTACCATCAAAGCATTACTTTATAGCAAGAACCCTTTTACTCCCCTATACACCATGCATTTTTCATATCTCTCCACTTTTATTATCTCTAATACCAGCTCTGCAAGACAGGTCTTAACATCTCCATTTAACAGAGAAGGGAAATGAGACATGTGTGCAAGGTCACACGGCTAGGAAGTGTCTGAGCTGAGATGCAGATCCAGGTCGGCTAGACACTGCCAGTAGAAAGCAAACCCACTGTTAGGTTAGCAGTGACTTTATTTTGAAAGGATTGTTGCAAGAAGGGGAACAAGAGACAACAAGGGCAACCCTCCAACCACGAGATCTGCAGGTATCTCAAAGGCTGGGCAGGAAAAGGTTTTTTCTTTCCAAAGAGGTGTCAGCAGACTGGGAAGAAAGGGGTGTGGCCAGTCAGAGATGCTTCCACCCCAGGCCAGGCTGTTTTTAGGAAGGGCTGAGGGCTACCCTCAGGCTCAAAGAAGCCAAAGACCAGGGGTCTGGAGGAAGAAGAGAAGCTTCAATAAAGTTTGCTAACTTGCATTTTGTTCTTATTGATCTGTGGGCACAGGCAGCTTAGCTACTCATTGGAGAGGCAGAGAATGAGACTCAGGAGGGTCTGTGTCTTGTCTTGTCACAGGTCAGCATGGGGGCATTTGTGAGTGTCATCTAAGTCATATGGCAAGGGGCATCTTTGCCATAAACCATCTCCAGGAACACAAAAGGCTGGGGATGGGGGTGCGGAGTTCTGGAGCAGTCTCTACTTACTGGGAGCGTGGGATTTGGGTAAATTCAGTGTAGTCACTGCCCATCTATCCATCGTTATCACATTTTGTCCTAAATCTCTGAGGTCAGTCTTAACATCTCCATTTACAGAAAACAAAAAGGGAGCTCAGACATCTGCACAAAATGTCCCATCTGGGATTTGGATCCAGGCCTGACAGACCCTGAGGCCAGCACCCAGAGGTTTGGGAGCCCAAACAGGATGTGGTAGGGAGATGGCTCTAAGCAGCCTTCCACATTCTCCACTGGCTTTTCACATCTCTGTCCTTCCTTGTTCTCCCCATGCCATCCCTCCCTCCAAACCACAATGGCATCTCTAAGCTGCCCAATGCTTGCTCCACTGCACCCAATTTGCTGTATTCAATTGGGACAAAACATCATTATACACTGGCCCCACCAAGGAAGATTCGGGCAATGTTCTCCAGAAATACATCGGTCACAGTCCATTTAGTGCCAGGAAATCAAGTTTGAAGGCACTATAATTATAATCATTGCTTTTGGATGGTTCTGTTCTGCTATATGCAAATCTATATTTCCCTTGGTGGCATGGCAGAACACGGTATAGAACCCTAATTCTCTTGAACCTACAACGGAAAAGACCCTATACTAGAACAGCCCCGCACAGCAGTCTTTACTCTCTCTCCCTACCAACTGCGAGTCAGAGGTTGACTTCCTACAGCTAACGCTTGTCTTCCAGAGTCATTCCACATGGGCAGATGGGAAGAGCCATCAAATGGCCAGCAAGAAATAGGTAAATCAAATCTGGTTGCTGTCCACCCAAGAATGTTGATGAAGGGTCCTGTTTCTACCTGGGCCTTTCACTGCTTTGTGTGAAATGTGGTCATCCAAGCTTGGGTCTTCTTTCCTATAATGTGGAAGAAACCGTTGGAGAGTGGATAGTTTTTCTTTCTATCTCTCTAGGCCCTCAGCCGGGGCCCTGTAAGTGAAACTGGCCAAAGACAGATTAACCCGAGAAAAACAGAAGTTTATTAACATGTGTATGCATGTGGAAGCACCCGGAGAGAACTGACCCAAAAGAGTGGATGGAACTTGGGCTTAAATACCAACCAAGGAAGAGAGCTTTGACCCTCTGGTTGGAGGAGGAAGGTTATGGAAGGGTGACTAGAAAATAACAAGGGTTGCTTTGCAAGGTTTGTTCTATAAGCTACACTGGGTGCCTTCTCCATGGGTATGGGTGGTTAAGAGTCCTCCTCTTCCTCTTCCTGATGATGGAGAAGGGCACTTCTGAACTAATGAAAAAAATCCTTTTACAAATGCAAATTTCTTCTAAAAATAAGAAATCTTGTTTTGTTGTTAGAGATTTCTCTGTGTCTGTTGGTTCTCAGTGGCCTTCAGCTCAAAATAATCCACATGCCAAAGAGGTTTATTTTGGGGTGACCTTTTCTGGTACCCCTTGAAAACAAAGAAATCTAATGCAACTTTGTTATGGGTTGAATTGTATTTCCCAAGAAAAGAAGAAAGATGCAGAACCTGAGAAGGTGACCTTGTTTGGAAAAGGCCTTTACTGAGGTCATCAAGTTACAATGAGACCAGGAGGGTGGGCCCTAGTCCTGTAGGATTGGTGTCCATACAAGAAGGGGAAGTGGACACAGAGTCAGACACACATGGATTGGAGATGATCTGGAGACACAGAGAGAAGAGGATCATGTGAAAACGACGCAGAGATGGGAGATAGATGGCCACACACCCTCAGGAACTAGACAGGATCTGGAACAGATTCTCCCTGGCAGCCTGGGAGGAATCTGCCCGCCCACACCTGCGTCACTGACTTCCAGGCTCCAGAACTGATGGAGGCTGGATTTCTGTTGTTCAAGGCCCCCAGCTGGTAGTCTTTCATTACAGCAGCTCAGGAAACCGATGAAAATCCCACCAAAAAGGAGGTATAAAGAAAGAATGTTGATGAGCATGTACAACACACTTTGGTTATTTGAGTAAGTGGCCATTATTTCTCTAAAAGAGCCTTTCCCTTGGCAATAGGCATAGTCACCAGGAGAAGAAAAATGCTCCCCAAGCCTGGGCAATGGTGTATCCTGGGGCATCTGGAGCTCTAGCTCGACAGACCAGCCTGCACAGGCCAGTGGAAGTCTGACCCAAACGTGGATGGCATTGGCCAGCCCAGCTCTTTGGTATGGCCCACAATCACCATGACCAAAACAATCTCCTGAAACCCTTACTGTTCTTCCTTGTGTGGGACTGTTTCCTTCCCTTCAGTGGCTAAATAAATTGAACATGATGGATAATTTGGCTTGCTTATTTTTAGAATACCCTCTCCTTTAACCTATCTTATGAGCCTTCATTAAATAATCACTCCAAGCTTCCCCCAACAGAGCATCTTCCAGTTCTTAATTACATCTGTAATGACGACCCCATAGCACAGAAATGACAATTACTCCAGTGGCTGCCTCCACTGCTTTTCCAAGTCATGATCCCTCATCTCTCTCTCTCTCTCTCTCTCTCTCTCTTTTTCTCTCTGCCTCTCAGGGGACAAGGTCCCTGGAGACACCCCTCATCTGGCTCTGAGCTTCTGGCTTTGAGGGAGAGGTGTGTTATGCGATCACCCAGCTTGATTTGTTCCCTAGAACATTGCATTAGAACCTCTGCGCGTTAGGATTTGATCAGTCATTTCTTGTCGTGTCTTGTGACTTCATCAGATTGTAACAGTACATTGTTGTAAATACAGGTTCCACTTCAGTGATCCACAAAGGCTTTCCTTGTTCACAGAGCTGGTGCCCCCGACTTCTCGACTTTTCTTCTGTCTCCTAGCGAGTTGCAGCACAAGTTGCCAATAAGGGGGTATCACGGCTATTTCTGTGCACAGAATGGCATCTCCCCAGAAGTTTTTGGAGCTCCTCCATGGCTCATCCTGTATCCAGAAGCCCCAAATGGACTCCATCCATTCAAGGGACCCATCCTGGGGCAGACCAGTGTGTTCCCATTCAAATAACAGGATTTCAAGTGTGGTCTGTTTCACGGGTCTTTACTCCTCTGCCATCACCAATCAAAATATTTTGTGGTTCTTCAAGGATGGAGAAGGACAGAACAGCAACCAAAGTATTTAGTCCAATGACCTGTCTGCAAAATACCAGTAGTGAAATCCCATTCTTAACAGCTAACAGGAAATGCTCTTAAAATATTATTGCTAATGTAGCTGGATGTTTTAACAAACATTCAGAGACATAGAGGTCTTTGAAGTTATTCTGAATGGAGGGAAAATAAAGTCATCATCACCTAGGAGGCCTCAGCTGACCTGGAGCTTCCCCCATGAAAAATACCATGGGATAGAGAAGGGATTTTGTCCCTCCCTTTGTCTATCCTGTCTGCCTCCAGTCCCCATGTACAGCTGGGGATCCTTGCACTCGGGCAGTCACAGATCCTATGCACACACTCCCCTTCTGGTGCAGGACTTCTCCAACCTCATGCTCTTCTGTGCTTACTGTATGAGAACTCACACACCTGTGACCCCTCTCAATGAAGTGTATACTCACAGTGAACGCCCAGCCTGCCAACATGGCAAAGCCTCATTAATATCTCCATATTTTGTTTCTTTTAAAGTTGAAATTTTGTTTTCAATAAGCAAAGTTCCAAAAAAATATGCTTTGTTTCCTGATCCACTCTAAGTCTGGGTTTTATTGTAGAGACGAAGTCTCATTTTCCCTGAAGGGTGAGTCTGGCTGTGTTAGAAGTTAAGAAACACGCTGTCTGGTCTTTTTGGTTCTGGGTCCTCTCCTCTTGCCTGCACCTGTGCCCCCCTCCCCAGTCACCCACCTCCATGCTGCCAGAATCCATTTCCCAAGACCCACATGTATTCCTGCTTCAACACCTAGAGGGTCGATTCCCCACTGTTCTCAAGAGAAAGGCTCAGCTCCCCAGCATGGCACTCAAGGGCCTTCACAACATGCTGCCACTCTAGCTCCTCAGAGTTGGTTCATTCTTCACGAAATACTGGCTGGAATTATTGGAATCATTGTCACTTCCTGAGTAGGAAAGTATTTAACTTGTGCCCAAAGAGAGGTCTGTTCCTTGTCCTCAGCTCCTGGCATGGGGAGGGGTCTCTAGACCCTTGGAATTTCCTGCCTGATAAGAATACCTTTGTCCACAGGAGGCTTGGCTGCTGGACCACCTAAACATGACTCCTGATGGCAGCTTTGAGTCACACAGTCGCCACGAACTTCCAGGGGCCCTGCAGACTAAAGGTCAGCCATGTGGGCAGCTGACCATGGAGCCACAGTAGCGACTCTGGATGCTTGAACCTTGGGTGAGCTTCCTGGCTTGCAATCCTCCACACCTGTTGCCATGTGTCATTGCTGAGGAGTCTGTGCTGACCGTGGTTCCACAGGGAAAGGACCCCCGAAAACTCTGTGGGGCTCTCATCCCTGGGTCTCTTCCCGTGCTGACTGTGTGTCCTCTCACGGTGATCTTAACTCATAGCTGTGCAGGTAACAACGTGCGGTGAGTTCTGTGAGTCCTTCCAGAGAACTGCGGAAACTGAACATGGTTTCGAGAACCCCCTGAACTTGCAATTAGTGTCAGAAGTGGGAGTGGGCTGTGGGCTCTGGACTCCACACTATCTCAATGTGCATGAAAACTGCTGCTTCCTCTTTCTCTGTTTCTCTCTGTCTCTGTCTCTCTCTTTCTCTCCTCTTATGCACTGCTGTAATCCTTTTCAGACCTAAAGGCACAACTACACTGGTGTAGAAAGAACGGCTCTCACCCAGAAGTAGGTAAGTGAGGGACAGTATCAGGTCTAATTCATAAAACAAGAGGAGAACAAGAAAGTTTGGCCCCCAGCAGTGATTCTCAGGAAAGACCCTGTGTCAGGCTCCGAGTGAGCGGAAGCAGACAAGAAAGGAGGTGTCCAGCTGATCTGGTTTGACTCCATTTGACTCTTTGAAGTGGTGGCTGAATTGGTGATGGGGGGGTGGGAGTCCTCCCTCATGATAGCAGTGACGTTAATATTTTATCAACTTCTGTGCATTCTCATTAACTCCAGATTAATTTAGATTAAAAATATCTGTCTCATAATGAGATAATTTAACTTCCTACTATTTCTTGCAAGTCATATCTCTTTGGTATTGAAGAAAGATTTTTTTTGTGGTCCAAAAATACAAAAACGCTATGAAACTCGTCTTTGTTTAACTGCTTCTTTTTGGCCAGATCAGACCATCCACGGCGTATCTAGGGAGGTACAGTCTTCATAGATACTACCCAAAGAATGCTGCTCAGAACAGAGCCAACTCTCAATGGCCAGGCAAAGCACTGCTGTGTTTATGCAGAAACCCAGTCCATGGGTTTAAACACACCAGACCCTCCTCCCAAAAGGAGAAGCTTAGCATCCATATGTTGGCGCCATCAGGAATGCACCACCATATGTCGCCAAAGATGGCACCAAGGCTGCCCCTGGCCAGGTTCCTGAGGCTTGCTGGTGATGCATTTCCCAGGCACAGGCATTTTCCAATCAACCGCTGAGAAGTTGGATGACAGGCTCTGTGCCATCAGAAGATTCAAGTTCTAATCACGTCTTTGGAGCCCAAACTCAGTCCCTGGTAGCTCATGAGGCTGAGCCCACAAACTGGTTCCATCCACAATGTAAGCTCTCTGAGAACATCTGAACACACTTTCCTTTCAGAAGCTGGGGCAGCCCTCCCATGCCTTGGCATGCAAATGAGTCAACGCCATAGTTGGTAATGAGTGCCAGTCCCTTTTTTGACAGGTTAATTAATATTCATTATTCAACAGGGGAGAAAATGCTGAGTTGTTTATCATTGCTTCATTAGTTTTAGCCAAATAAAGGATAAACATAATTACTCCCATAAAGTACTGTGACAAAGCCTAAAAATCATAAGGGGGAAATGGATGCCTTCAGGAAAACCCCAAAAGAAATGAGACCCTTGGGTCTCAGCAGGTGAGTGAGAATAACAGTTCTTGTCTCTCTTGCCACCTACCGTGTCTTGCTTTGGACCCAGACAAGAACGTTTGCCAAGAAAAACTCCACTCTTGCATTTTACATTGCCTTGGTCTTCACTGATGAGGCATTGGAGTATTTTTTTTCCAGGTAGGCCTAGTGTGTGTGTGTGTGTGTGTGTGTGTGTGTGTGTGTGTGTGTCACATGCATGTAGGAGTTACAGCTGCTGTGCAGGCAAGTTCTCCAAGTAAACAGGCGGCCACTCCCTCCTGCCGCCCCTGATGCCTACAGTCCTGCCTGTGCTGATCCTGGAGGAGTTGTACAGGGCTCCTCCTGCCATCTCTCTGCTATCCCCTGCCACTCTCTTCCGCTGCCTCCACTCTCAGCGGCTGATTCTCAAGGTCTCTAACTAGTCTTCCGTGCTTCTGGCTGGATGCTTGTGTCCTCCCAAGTTCATTTTTCAAGTCCTAACTCCAGTGTGGCTGTATTTGGAGATGGGGCCTCTGGGGAAGGAATCAAGGTTGAATGAAGTCGTAAGGTGGTGGTGGTAGAGGGGTGCTTTTAAAAAAAGAGACACCAGGGTTCTCTCCTATGCTGAGCAAGGGTCCCAGGGAGGGGGGCGGAGGGGGACACAGAGGAAAGGAAAGAGCCAAGGAGCCAAGGAAAGAGCCCTCACGATGAACGGAATCTGCAGGCCCCCTGATCTGGGACCTCCAGCCTCCAGAACAGCCAGAGAACAAATGTGTATTGTTTAATCTACTTTGTCTATGGTATTTTGTTGAGGCAGCCAGAACAGACTAATATGCTCTATGTATCTGGAAATTATAACACACACACACACACACACACAAACACACACACACGTATGTACACACACACTCTGTTGTATTTACCTCACTGCCCAGTATTGTGTATTTAAGAAGTATTATAGAGGAGGATGGTGATGAGGAGGAGGATGTAAAAGAAGACTATGGACTCACGTCAGGAGCTTCTGTTTCTCCCCCCAAGTTACTTACACATTCATTACCTCATTCACACAGCCCGAATCTACACAGTCATGGCTTCCATGAGAGCCGGGTTCTGAGAGATGAACTTCAGTGAGCAAACATGACCTTCTTCAAGTTAATAACAGGAAAACAAAACTCAAAATCTCAAAGCCTGTAGTGATCTGCCTTCCCCTGGTGGACACAGGCTGTGATAAAATAAAGCAGGTGTGCCTGTGACACAGAGAACTTCCACGACTTTATTTACTTATCGTTATTATGATTGTTGTTAAGCAATAAATGTTACTATTATGGTTTGCGACAGGTTCGGTTTTCTGAGAGCAGACACAGAGAGTGAGTTTGGGACACGGGACGTTTGTCAGAGACGGGCCCCTGCGGAGGGGACAGAACAAAGCGGGACTGAGCAGAACAAGAAGCTGAACGGCCATGCTGGCTCGATGTCACCCAGGCCACAGGGCCGGAGCCCCCACAGTGGCTCTCCCAGCCTCAGCCAGGCTTCTAAGCCCCTTCTTCACTCAGTCACCAATCCTCAGCGAACAGACCACCTACCACGGGGCGGCCACGCCTTCCCAGAGGGGAGCGGGGTTACACGTGTCCACATACACCAAGGTGAAGCTCCCTGGGGTCCCTTCCTGATCCCATTCCTATTTCCAAATATGGCCACTGTACTGAAGCAGGTTTGGGTCTTTCCCATTGATGTTTTTATGCTGTGAATTACCGTACCCATACAAACTACTCAGATCTGTTTAGTGTGCTTTAGTCATATGGAAAAGATATATATAGATAGATAGATAGATAGATAGATATGTAATTTATATATATATATAGTCCTCAACTGCAATTTTAAATTCAATATCCTTAAAGATTTACTTACGGGGGGGGGCGCCTGGGTGGCTCAGTCAGTGGACTGTCCAACTCTTGATTTCAGCTCAAATCATGATACCAGGGTTGTGGAATCGAGCCCTGTATCGGGTTCCACACTGAGCGTGGAGCTCGCTTGAGGTTCTCTGTCCCTCCCTGTGTCTTTCTTCGCCCCTCCGTAGCTTGTGCTCTCTCTCTCTCTCCCTCTCTAATATATTTTTTTTTAATTTACCTATATTGATCCATGCCAATCTAATTTAATTCATTTTCAGTGACGTGATCCCACTGTGTTTCTGTGCTGTGATTTGTTTTTGCCGTGTCCTTCTGATGGGTGTGTGATCCTCTTCTGTCTCTGACTCTCCCAAGACAAGCTACAGTGGACATTGGCCCACTGGAGCCCCTTGTCCAAGGGCTCCTCTGGGGCACAGGGTGAAGTGGCCGTCCTTGTAGTCCTGTGTGTCCCCCGAAACTTCCGCAGTCTCCACCTGTGATCAGTGCCCGAGTACAACCCGCCCCCCCCCCCCAGGAATTCACAGAATGATGCCCTCATATCCCTTCCACCCCAGATTCAAGTTGCCAGTTCCTGGGAATCAATACTTGAACATCACAAAGCAGGAAGATTGCTGCCATATTAGTAGTGTCAAAGGTAGCATTTCTTTTTCACCAGACTGTGTTCACAAGCCTGCCTTTTTAGACAAAAAGTTTTTGCTGCAGACCCTCTGCTTTCAAAACGGAGACACGTAGTGTGATGTGTATGCAGATATGGCAAACAAAGAAAAAAAAAGAACAAATCTTCCAATCTTCTGTTTTTTAATGTAATCAACGTGACAATTGTTATACTAAAAAAACGAGGAAGTAGGCAGAAACGGAAGCACAGGGTGGCCCTGTGAGAAGCGGAACAGATGTGTGGGCGCGGGAGGTCTGTGTTTCCATCGCAGGACCTGCTTCCTCTTCTCATCTGGACTCACTCATTCTTTCTGTGGTCCAGTGGAGGCCCCAAGCAGGAGTTCTCCCCTTTCAGAGACTCAGCGACTTTTGCTCAGCACAGATGGCAAGGGGAAAAATGAAGACTGACATTGAAAAAACAAAAACGATGGATTTTGTTGGGCCAGGCATTCCAGATAAAGCATATTTTATGACCCCAGTGTGGTGACACCTGAAACTCCTCCTTCGCCAGGTGTCACTGGACCTTTCTGTGTTCCACATTCTTTACCTGAAAATCAGGGATGATAGGAGCGCTTGTTGGAGATCCTGGGTGACTCAGTCCGTTAAGCCACCGACTCTTGATTTCGGATCAGGTCATGTTCTCACAGTCATGAGATCGAACCCTGCTTCATGCTCCATGCTGAGTGTGGCACCTGCCTAAGATTCTCTCTCTCTCTCTCTCTCTGCCCCTCCCCAACTCACACTCTGTCTGCCCCTCTCAAAATAAATAAATAAACATTTAAAAAATAAAATAAAACCACAATAGGCAATGCTAATGATCATGACCTTGGTTCTTTAAATAAAATAAGTAGTAGTACTTTCTCAGCAGATGGATGGTGAATAAAATATACCCCAATAATAATAGATAAGATAAAAACATACATGCATTTCATTATTAAAATATAAATAGCAATGTACAAGCAATAATGATCTTGGTTTGTTAAGAAAAAAATAGCCTTCATACAGTTCAGTGCTCTCTCGACAAGTAAAATGGTAAATATAATATTTCGGAATCATTTTTATCCAAAAACACCGTACAGAAAGCACACTCCAAATGCCAAATTAATTACATTATTATTTCCCAAAAATACATTCTTCACCGTTTTCACAAAATTTCCGTGGAAAAGGTATGTTTGTGATAAAGTATGTTTGGTCAATGTTGGCCCAAAGAAAGCTAAACAGAGGGGCACCTGGGGGGCTCAGTCGGTTAAGCATCTGACTTTTGATTTTGGCTCAGGTCATGACCTCAACGGTCTCATGAGTTGGAGCCCCAAGTCCAGCTCTGCGCTGACAGTGCAGAGCCAGTTTAGGATTCTCCCTCTCTCCCTCTTTCTGACCCTCCTCTCTCTCTGTCTCTCAAAATAAATAAATAAACTTTAAAAAAAAAAAACAAGCAAGCAAGCTAAACAGGGATTTCCTCTTTGTATGATGGATTTGGAAACTAGAACCAGTTTTCTGTGCTGAAAGCAAATAGAGATATGGAGGCACAGTAACACAAAATTTTGAGCTAGCAATGCAAGAATTGTGGATCTGAAATCTAGGATAGGGAACCCACAGAGGTAAGCCGGATGTTCGGAAACGTTTTCCTCAAGGGGTGTCTGCCAGTTTGGAAGAGATAGCTGAGAGGCTAAGAAACTGAATGACATTAAGAGGCACAGAGGACGAGAGGGACAAAAGATCTGGTTGAGCCCTGGCAAATCCACCTACGTGGTGTTGAGATCCTAGAGAACTACACGCGAGCAGGAAGGGGCGTTGCAAGTAAAAATTATCTCTCTCAGGAACCAAGCCCTACTTTACCTTATCAAAAGTCTCTGAAATTGGATTGAGATAAACCCTAATTGCCCTGAACTGCTTACCGGAAATGGTATCTATCCTTGTGAAGCAAGTTAGCAGAGGAAACGAATGAGCCACTCTCCATCCAGCAAATGAATGGGTCTCACAAACAAGATGTTGAATGAGAGAAACCAAACACAAAGGAATATACATGTTACATTTCCATCTACATCCAGTTCAACACTGGAAAAGTGCACAAAGGTATTAGAAGTGAGGACACTGACCATCTTGCGGAAGAGAAAAAGATGAGATGAGATGGTAATTGGGGGAAGTGTGGAAGGCATCTGTCTCTTCCTTTCTTTTTTTAATGTTTTATTTATTTTTGGGACAGAGAGAGACAGAGCATGAACGGGGAGGGGCAGAGAGAGAGGGAGACACAGAATCGGAAGCAGGCTCCAAGCTCTGAGCTGTCAGCACAGAGCCTGAAGCGGGGCTGGAACTCACAAACCACGATATTACGACCTGAGCCAAAGTCAGACGCTCAACCGACTGAGCCACCCAGGCACCCCATTCTGTTTCTTGTTTTAAAAAATATTTATTTATTTTTGAGAGAGACAGAGACAGAGACAGAACATGAGCGGAGGAGGGACAGAGAGTGAGAGATACAAAATCTGAACCAGGCTCCAGGCTCCAAGCTGTTAGCAGAGCTGATGCAGGACTCGAACTCACAAACCATGATATCATGGCTTGAGCCATAGTCAGATGATTGACCTACTGACCGACACCCAGGTGCCCCTTCTGTTTCTTATATGATGATGAATTCGACGCTTGCTTGCTTTGTAATAATTTGTGGAGGTGTAATGTAGGTTTTCTGTACTGTAGGTTTTTTTTATAAAAGAGGGAAAAACAATTCACTAAGTTCCTATACTTCTGGGCTTCTGAGAGTCTTTAACACACACTATGAGTCCTCACGTAGGGTGTGTGTATATATATACATATATATACCAAATTTGTTTGATCAAAGGAGATGTTTTTCTTAACCACTGAGGGATCTTTGATTTCCAGGGAATACTTTTGGGACTCTCTCAATTAGCTTTAGCTCATAATCATCCCTGGCACTGTTTGTGCTCCTATAAGTATGCCTAGGAGTGAATAAGAACAAAACTTATTTGAAAGCCATATAGCAGACTCAGTACAGTGTTGTTCTCAAGACTGATACCCTGTAACAGCCTCACTGAGAAGATAATCTTTCATAGTCAAGATGTGGCCTTGGCTGCTGAAACAAAACAAACAGATAAGAGTGGTGTGCTTAAGTAAAATAGCTCATTTTATCTCCAGGTCTAATAACAGTCCAGGGCTGTATGGTGGCTCCACTCTCAACAGGGACTTAAACTCTTTCCGCCATTTTCTTCCACCATTTTTTCCACATGAGGCTTCTTTTTCATGGCCCCAGGATGGCTGCTGGAGATCCATCCACCACACATCCACATTCCAGCCAGTGGGCTTAGAGAAAGGGGACAACATAAAAGGGCACACCTTTTCTTTCAGGGCATAACCTTGAATTAGCATGTACTATTTGTACTCACTCATCACTGGTCAGAATTTCATCATGTTTGCAACCAGCTATGAGGGAGGCTGTACGCAGTACCATGTCAAGTTAATAGAGAAGATTGTTTTGTCTGATTCTGTTTTAACTAAAGGAGGAAAAAGAGGATAGGCATTGGGGAGAAGGTCTTTGGTCCTTCTATAACTAAATAGGTCTGGAAGGAGTTTAAAAAGATAAACCTTTTGGGGCACCTGGGTAGCTCAGTCAGTTGAGTGTCCAACTTTGGCTCAGGTCATGATCTCACAGCTCTGTGAGTTTGAGCCCCGCATCAGGCTCTGTGCTGACAGCTCGGAGCCTGGAGCCTGCTTCCGATTCCGTGTCTCCCTCTCTCTTGGCCCCTTCCCCACTTGTGCTCTGCCTCCCTCTGTCTCAAAAATAAATAAACATTAAAAAAATTTTTAGAAAGACCTGGGTGTGAACTTCATCTTTGTCACTTCCTCCGGGTGTGACGTTGCCTGATCTTTCAACCAAACCAAAGCCGAATCAAGCCCCAGCAGTGTCTGGGCTTTGACTTCCGAGCCCTGCCATCAGTTTTCGTTTCCTCTTCCCATGAATCTCATCTCGGTGCAAAAATGTCGCTTTTTCCCTCGAAACCCTGCAGCCTGCAAGACACCTAATCAACAGCCTCACTTTGAAAGGCACCTAACGAAAGCCTCCCTGTGTATCTGGGCACAAGGACTCTCATTAGTGAAGGTGGGCTGGGTGATTATTTATACCACTTGTATAATTAAAAATTCTGAAAGCTAATTACAATTATCCATCAGTATTTCAACATGCCAGGACTGAGATCTTAACCTTCCTTGCAACACTGTTCTTGCCTCTTCTCCAGCTCCAAACCCTGTCAGGGCCCCCACTGCTCTCCCAGAGCCCTGTTGTCTCCCATGCAATTCCTTGAGCTCCTGGCTGTCAGAAGGGCTATCTGCTTGTCATCTCTGAAATGGGAGGGGAGCTGCCAATAACGGCTCCACCCTAATGCCTGTGCTCTCCAGATAAATATTTGCAAGATGGGAGGCTCGGATTCCAGGCAGTGTGCCTCTGTCCTCTTTCCGTCTCAGTCTGTTCTTCTTGTCCTTCCCACAAAGGGCCCTCCGGTGCACCTGCCAGGGCCTCTAGGCGTCTCTTGTAAACACCACATGTAATTAGTAGCCATTAGTTCCAGCCACGGATCAAACAGAGAGGAAAACCAAAATATCAGGAGTTTCATTTAATTAAAGTAACTGCACTGAGAGGGCCCATCTGAGAGTCTCTTGCAAGTAGTTACTGAACCCTAGGTGAGTCGAGAGAGACATTTCAATCCGGACGAAGTCTGTTGATTACATCACCACCACCACCATCATCATCAAGACGCCACCCTCATCATAATTACCCTCACATGTTGGCACTGAAGCCCTCCCCACTGGGCACACAGCACCCCTCACGGTGGGCACAGGAGGTTGTGCTGGCATGGGCACCATACAGGTCTGCTTCAAGCACCAGCCATATGCCATTTCACAGGATAAGAATGCTTCTGGAAACCACCCTGTACATTGCATCTCAAATGCTGCAAAGAAGCAGGATTTTCCAGGCATGTGTGCCTGTGGGGTCTTCTGGTTACAAATGACATCTGGTGAGGAGCTTCTCACGGAAAGACTTTGGATGGTGCTAAAGAGGAAGAGGTTGTGTTCCACCATCAAGGGCTGGATTTGATCATCAAACCATGACTTGCTAGAATCCAGGGGGACAGTGCTGTACTTTGAAAACCAAGGACTATGGATTGGAAAAGCACAGTTAGTGAACCAGCTTTACAGGGTCACTAAAAGTTGGTAAGTTTGCTTGATTGAAAGTGACTGGCAGCTTTCACCTCCGTGACTTTCTGTTTACCAACTAGAATATTGGACAGCCATCCCTTTAGGGCGAGGGGCAGTTATTCTGTCAAGCAGAGAGGTATTTTGCACTTTCCCTGGCCCCACTAAGAAGTGCAGGTACCCCAGAATGATAGGACAACATTGAGGAAGGCGGGGGGCTCCGGCACTGATGTGTGCCCTGGCAGGTACTGACCACAGGTAACAAGACTAAGGAAAAAATCTCACCTCAGCCTGACAGAGCTCCTCTATGAGAAAGATGCCGGGACTCTAATTCATGCCATTTTCCTACCTTCCATCTGTACCTTATCGGATGCAGCCCAAATTGTGCTCAGGGAGAGAGAAAATAGGATCAAATTAATGCAACGTGTTTGCATGCAAATACCAGGACAGTGGAAATTCTTCTCAGCTGGGAATCAGGAAACATGGATTTTTATTATGGTTCTGTGCCTCTTCTTGCCATAAGTGCTACTTCTGCATCGTGCTGAACGAAGGCGTGGTTGTCTGGCCTGCACTGGCCAATGGAAGTATGACATGCTGTTCTAAGGTGAAAGCCTCAAGAGTCAGCCTGTGTCTAAGCGCCACGTCTTCTACGTCACTACAGTCAACTCCTCTTTCATGGTTTCACTTTCCATGGTCCGGAGCAGATACCTTCCTGATAGAGCACCAAAGGCCGGCAGCAGCACCACGCTGGATCACAATACCTGCGCCATTTGTCTCCGCATGTAGGCCTTTATCACTGAACTTTCATTGCAGTGTATTGTTATAATTGTTCTATTTTATAAGTCATTATAGTTCATCTCTTGCTGTGCCTGATTTACAAATGAAACTGTCATAGGTATGTACGTACAGGAGGAAACAGTATGTATAGGGTGCAGGTGTCCATTGGGGGGTCTTAGAATGAATCCCCCACAGAGAAGGGGGACACTGTCATCACTATAGCTGCCATCATGATGAGCGATGCTCCCAACAGAGCCTCCCCTGGCAGCTGGGACTTCCAAGTAAGAATGGCAGGAGCAGAGACTCAGCTGACCTGTGATACAGGTGCAACAGGAGAGAGGAATAAACTTGTACATCATAGAGACTAGGGACTGATTTTACTACAGGGCAACCAAAACAATTTAGACAGAGACAATGTAACACAGACAGGTGTTGGGGTAACACAGCTGGGTAGAAAAATCCACACACCTGAGAAATAACAACAGATCAAAGATGGTGCAGCTATTTCAGTATTGTGCGAAATAGACGTGGAAGCCAAACCAAAAGCAAAAAGAAAGTCTTAAACTAGAGAGAAAGGACAGATCACCTCAGGGGAACATTCTTCACACCAGAGACTCAACAAATGCAGCACACGAAGCCCAGATCTCGGGATGTTATTCCTCATGTGACGCTAACTGCAAACATAGCATTCTGTACAGTGTAAACACGCTCCAGAAATGCAGGTGGAGTAATGAAACTTTCAGGAAAAAGATATGAAATTCACTCCCAGCAAACTCTTACTGAAGGAATCTTTAAAGGCTATATTTTTGTGGCACAAAGCTATATATATAAATAACTGTAGACGGCTGGTCTAAAGTACAAGATAAAAAAAATGTGACAAATCCACAGAAACTTTGACTGCAGGGAATAACAACACCTATATTTTGTAGGATTAAAAATATATGGAGTTACAACGTATGAAAAATATATCATATAAGAGAGCCTAAGAACTATATCATATAGTTATCAAAATATATCATATAAGAGAACATTCAAGAACTCTAAGGTTGTTGTGCTGTCCAAGGTGGCAGAAAAGCCATTGGTCAATTTTATAATTTGGAGATTTAATTATGTGTGTTTTAATCTCTGCAATAATCACTAAAGGAATAGAATTATAGCACATAACTTCCAAAGGATGAGGGTGGAAATGAGAAAACAAACAATTCAAAATACAGTAAAAGAAAAGAAAAAACAGAATTGTCAGAAAAAAATAAGAAGAATAAAATGACGGAGTATACAATGAATAAAAATGTTTCAATAATTACAATCCACATGAAAGAAATAGTGTCACATTTTCTGTTCACAGGGGCCATATCTAAAGTCTAAGATTACAGTAAGTTTAAAAGTAAAAGGGAAGAAAAAAAGTGTACTTGACAAATACAAATATATCAAAGCTAGCATCACTATTTTAATACCCAACAGGACTTGAAGAAAAAAATCATTACCTGAGAGGGTTACTCATAGTGACATAAGATTCAATGGAGTAGGAAGGTCTAAGGATTCTAAATTAAGCACGCATCTAAGCGGTGCCTGGGAGGCTCAGTCCATTAAGTGTCTGACTTCGGCTTAGGTCATGATCTTGCAGTTCGTGGGCTTGAGCCCCGCATCGGACTCTATGCTGACAGCTCAGAGCCTGGAGCCTGCTTCGGATTCTGTGTCTCCATCTCTTTGACCCTCCTCCACTCGTGCTCTCTCTCTGTCTCTCAAAAATGAATAAACGTTAAAAAAATGTTTTTTTAAAAAAGACGGTACATAGTTTTTACAGACACACTGAGCCAAATCTCAACAAATAACAAAGGAAGAATAACATATGAGCCATGTTTGTTAATAGAAATGAGAGTAGAGTATGAATCAGTTTCTAAAAATAACCATAAAAATTCTATGTCTGTAAACTAATAAACCCTCTTCTAAATAACTCTTTAGCCATAGAATAAGTCATAATAGAAATCAGAATAAATGTGATAGGCAGATAGTAAAAATAGTACATATCAAACTATAGGAAGTCCATTTATATATATCCTTAAATTTTGATGTTAGAAAAGAAGAAAGCATACAGCTAATGAGAAAATAATTTACCTAAAGAAGGTAGAGAAATAGCAATACAATACATACAAAATAAATAGATGTAAGGTAATAAGGAAGATAAAATAAGAAATTTAAAAATAAAAAATAAACATATGGAGAGTCCACAAAGCTAAAAACTGGCTCTCTAACGAATCTATTCTAATGAATAAAATTGATAACTCTTTAGGGAGATTTAGCTAGAAAAAAGGAAAAGGTGCAAATGGAAAATGTTAAGGATTATGTCACAATATGCAAACTAATAAGATATTGTAAATAAATTCACCCCACTGCATTAAAAAATTTAAAAATTCAGACAAATTAAAATCTCCTACCAGACATTTACGAAGCAAATAATTCAGTATTTTTTAAATACCAAAATATGGGAAGAGACATAATGTTCCTCAATTTATTTAGTGAGATTAGCACAACAGCCTTAATTATAACATTTGACTAAAGTGGTATATGGAAAATTCCAATCCCATCTTTTTGTTTAAAATTCTAAACAAAATATTAGCAAACTAAATCCAGCATGATTTATAATGCTAATAAATCATGAGCAAGTTGGGCTTATCTCAGAAATGCAAGGTGGATTTAGCATGAAGATATTACGGCAGCCTACCACATTAATAGATTAAAAGAGAGCAATCATATCATTAACTCAACACAAGCAGAAAATATTTTTGGTAACTTCTGACATCAACTGAAGACAAAAATTTATAACAAACTCAGGGGAGGAAACTTCTGTAATTTGGTAGAAAGTATTTAAAAAAAATACTATAGTAAGGGTGCCTGGCTGGCTAGGTAGGTAGAATATGTGACTCTTGGTCTAAGGGTTGTGAGCTCAAGCCCCACATGTGGCATGGAGTTTACTTAAAATTAAAAAATTTAAAAAAATACTGTAGCAAATTTCATTGTTAATAGTGAAATTTGAAAACATCTTTAGAACAGCAGAGTGTTCACTGTTCCACTTACATTCAACATTGTATTAATACAGTGTTGGTTTTTAGCTAGCTCAGTGAAGCAAGAAAAATAAATTGAAGACCAAAAATTGGAATGAAAGGAACAAAACTGTTACTGTATTTTGGTTACCCTACAGAGATGGGATAAATCCCCTAACCAAAGTTTGGCTGGGGTATGGATACAGATGAAAACACACACACACACACACACACACACACACACACACACACACACACCAAAAGGGTAAGGAAAGGTTGACTACCCACACAATGAGTAGGGGAGAGCAGTACATCCTTCCAAGCTGGTCCAAATGCAGCTTGAGCAATCAGGCAAAGGAGACTGGTCTGGGGTTTTTATGGTGGTTAGGTGGTAAAGCCAGCCTCAAAGTTCCCATATGCAAGACCGGGGTTAAGTGGCTTGAACACCACACCTTAGCACCAGGCTTTCTCATGGGCTTGCTCAGATGTGGGGCAGAAAAGGAAGTGGAAGAGGGCTTAAAGATCTGGTGCAGTGGAACACCAAAAGTGGTGTCAGACTCTTTATTACACTGTCTACAGATATTATTATTATTTTAATTATTATTTTTTTAACATTTATTCACCTTTGAGAGAAAGAGAGAGATAGAGTGTGAGTAGGAGAAGGACAGAGAGAGAGAGAGGGAGACACAGAATCTGAAGCAGGCTCCAGGCTCTGAGCTGTCAGCACAGAGCCCGACGCTGGGCTTGAACCCACGAACTGCGAGACCATGACCTGAGCCAAAGTCGGAACCTTAACCATTGAGCCACCCAGGCTCCCCTCTCTACAGGTATTACTGATATTGAAAAGTGAAAACAATGTAGAGTAAGTATCAAAAATACTTTGAAAAGATAGCAAAAGTACTAGGTATAAAATTTACACACAAATTCAACTGCCTTTTTTATAAACTAGCAGCAACAAGTACATTTAGGTTGAAATGAAAAGATTTACAAGAGCATCCAAGATATAAACTACCTAGAAATAAATCTGACAAGAATATAGAAATTTCCAGGAGAGGATTCAACAACAGAAAGCTCTCAACTCTGCCCAAATTAAGTGAAACTCTACTCAAAACCCTGGTGAAGAGTGAAGCCCTATTTTGAAACTCTAATCAAAAGTGTGTGGTGCTTCTACTGTTTGGCTAACTGACACATGTTATTTCCACTCACGCCATTGGTTTTGGGTGAAACTTGTCACATGGCCTCACCTGGCTGTGAGGGGCTACATAATTTGGGGATGTAGGCAGAATTACTGATAAGGACCGTTATCTCTGCAAAATGCCCTGTAAGGTGAGGACACATGCACCCTTTGAGAAAGTTTAGATCATGAAGGAACTCTTGCACATATGCACTAGGAAGTGTATCCTAACTTTTTTTTTAAGGGTAAAAGTTGGAAAATGATCCAAATGTCCTTCCACTATAGAATGGATAAGTAAGTTGTGTGTTCTCACAAAGGAATACTTGCAGTGAGGGCTGGAGTCAGCTCATACTGCCTCGCAAGAGCCGCTGGCAAACCTTTCTTCCAAAGTCTGCTTGGAGTGGCTTTACAGAGTAAAATTTACGCCACAGAAATGGGCAAATGGTACAAAACAGGACCTTTGTTCTCTGAAGAGCCAGTTGTTAAAGACTTACCAGCACACCCTGGACTATACTGCAGTAAAAATGATCGACTATAGCCATATGCATCAACGTAGATAAATCTTTATATTATGTGTAAAAAAAGAACAAAGTCATAGAAGAATACACACATATTGTTCTACTTATCGAAAGTCTCAAAATTGACAAAAATAAGTACAAGAATAACCACGTGGTAAAGGAAAACTATCAAGGAAACCAAGGACATGGTTTATAGCAAATTTTGAAGTAGTTATCCAAGGGAGGTTGACCCAGTGGGTTGAGAAGAAAGAATTCATGAGGGAGAGAATTTGGTTTATGATTATGTTCTAGTTCTTGGCCTCAGTCACGGAAAAATGAATCTTCATTTTATAATAGATCTTTTAATTGTTCGTAACTGTTTTCACCCACCCTTTTGTGGGTATGCCACATTTCACAATTCACAAAAACTTATAGTGAAATTAAAGTCAGCACTGGAAAGAATAAAAAACAAAAAGAACATATGGAAAATCAAAGAGATGGTGTGGAAGGATGCTTGATCCGGTTGCCTAGAATGCAGAGGAGGAAGATAATGCAGTTCAAAATAGGAGGCAGGAGATGATAAGCAGATAGCCCAGATTATCTAAGAATTATGGTTCCTTCCCATGGGTTTATGGGTGTGGGGAGGGTGGGGAGAGACAAGAACCACTGATAGAGAAGAAATATTTAATAATGGAAAAAAAAACCCACATTGAAAAATCATTCTGGTCATGCAGTTCAAAGGAGTATTTCAGACAAAATTAATGAAAAGTTATTTATATCTAGATGTACCTGGGGAAAAAAATATTATTTTCAAAAGTGGGTCAAGGGAGTCTGGTCAAGGATAAAGGAAGAAAACACTCATGTCGGGTGCAATCTTTTCTCCGCTCCATTTCTTCCTGCATGAATACTTCAACGTCCACGAGGTTTTTGACGGTAAATGTGTGTTGCTCTCGAATTTATGCCTCACAAAGCTGTCTTACACGCATGTCCTGTAAGCGCTCAGAAAACATATTGTTCAAATATAATTTATTCCATCAGACCGACCAGATCATCACGAGGGAGAACTCAAGAAACAGGAAATCCTGGCTTTAAAGAAATCAGTCCTCCTGACCCCAAACTCAAGGGCAAAATTAGATTGACAAGTAGGAGCTAACTTGTCCCTCATCTTCTACAATACCTGAAGGTATCTATTGCGTAGGCTATGCTTTACCCCTTAGGTCACACGGACTCTTTTGTGAAACCGGAAAACCTTTAAAAAGCATGTAATGAACAAATAAAAACACCTGGTTTTGTTCTGTTCCTCCTGTATTTGCTAAACAGTGGCCAAAATTCTTCCGATTTTATTTTCCATCTGTGGTCTGTGGAACACCAGGATGGCACACAGAGTCCTCAGAGATGCTGAGTTTAAAATGTAATAACAACGAAATATGCATTCAGATGTGTTCTAGGCCAAAATTCAACTTGCTGAGGGCATTCCCAACATATTAGTTTGGATAATGACCTCAGAATAAGCTGAGACTGGATCCGCACCTCCCCCCACCCCCTCCCGCCCTCATTCATTCAAACTTCTGTGTTTAACGTCACGGACCAGGCAGATTGTACCTGTCCATGCATCCATTCACAATTTCACCATTTTCATGCCCGCTCCCACAAAACCACAGAAACAGGCAAACATCTTCAGGACTTGTTACAGGCAACAAAGGTCTCATGCTTGGCTGAGTCCATTTCTGACTCTGGAGAGGCATCACTTCAGAAATACCAAGTGTAGCTCATCACATCAAGATCATATCATGTTATCGTGGTTTTCACACTTACTGTAAATCTCAGGTGTTCCTCTGTTGGCTTTTATGTCCTCTTGAAGGAATACGAAAGTAGATGGGGTTCATGGACTCAAAATTGCCATGAAAACCATCTGACGACTCCTCTTTTTAAATGGCCAACAGATGTGTTGGGGAAATGTACATGAATTTGTTACCTCCAGTACCGCTTGCCTTTGAAGGCAGGTGACTCTTCAGCAGGATTTAATGTTTACTCAGTGTAAATAGCCATGTCTACTAGTATCAGAAGGTGAGAATGGGGTGCAAAAGCAGAGAATCAGGGTCCCGACAATCCTATGAAGTTTGGCTCTAAAGGGAGGAAAAAGTGGAGACATCTGCTGGGTGGTTAGGGGAAGAGGTGAGAATATGAAGGGGTCATTTTGTACTTATGGGGGGTAGAATCATGGGCTGTGTTTCTCTTTTTCATGCTACTCTGGACTCCCCCAAGTTTCTTTTTAAAAAAAAAACAAACCTTTTAAACATTTATTTATTATTGAAAGACAGAGCATGAGTGGGGGAAAGGCAGAGAGCAAGGGAGACACAGAATCGGAAGCAGGCTCTGAGCTGTCAGCACAGAGCCCGATGCCGGGCTCGAACTCACAGACCGCAAGATAATGACCTGAGCTGAAGTCGGATGCTTAACCGAGTGAGCCACCCAGGCACCCATCCCCAAGGTTTCTGTAATGAGCCCACATTGCTTTCCCTAATCATAAACTATACTTTCAAAGCAGCGTATATAATTATGTATAGTTGGTACAACCACAGCCACATAAAATATGGCTTGTATCAGCCACAGGGGACACGGACTCAGAATAAAACGCTGGCCTCAGTGCTCAGGAAGTCAGCTCAGAGGTGCATGGGCTGCAGGCATTCGTGAGGGAGTCAGCAGCACCCTCCCACCTTCTCTACCATCGTGGAGAAACGTCATCACCTTCTGAGCAGGGACTCCTCAGTCATTGTTTTCCTGGTCCCTAGCACAGTTCTTGGTGCACACCTGCACTCCACTAAGTATTTGTGGAACTTGTAACAGGTAATTTTCAGAAAAAAGATAACATCGTGACTAGCATACACATATAAAAATGAACCCTAGTTAAACATTTTATTTTACTCGTAAGATATGAATGAACCAGGCAGATGTTCTAACCAGTTCAAAGGAAAACTCGAATAGCACAAATTTACATCTAGTAAAGAAATGTTGAGATGAGTCGCAAATAGAGACACAACTGGTTTTTGTTGTTGTTGTTGTTGTTGTTGTTGTTTTTTCAAAGAGAGAGGAAGTCAGTTTAAACCACTACCCAGCAAGGTAACATTTATATTGCTATCAGTTAACTGCAATTTACAAATGGTTGTAAAACATCTCAAAGATAATTGTCAGGGCTAGAATCTGATAACCCAGAAGGGCATGATATATGCCATGCAGTTTTCCTTAGAAGCACATTTTTTTTTTCATACAAATGAATGAATCACTGGTGTCATCTCTCAATGTAGGAGAGAGAACACTAATCAGTAGAAATACCTTGAAGTCAGGGTCCTGTGTATGAGATAACAATGCTCACTTATAAGACAAAGCACCATGTTACTAAGTTGTGTGTCCGTCCTGGCTGCTTTGTGAAGACACAGGGCCTGGACTATGTCCTTGCTTAGTGTCCTTGTGGCTGCAGGAAACAGTCGCAGGGCAAACTCTGCCCTGAGGATTTTGATCACATGCTGGGAACATTTCTATTCAAAGCAAGCTTATCTGTAGCAACATGCTACTCCGGAATTATACCTTATATTTATTAGATTTCACTGGCAGCCGTGGCTTCTACTTCCAATGTGCTCACTTTACAAGCCAAAACAAGCCCTCAAGTTCTTATTCATAACTGCTGGAGCAGGACCCGGTGGGGAGCCCAACCCCGACTGTGATGTTTCCACTGCCTGACTGATTACCTGGCATAAAAGCTCCACATTTAGGCTGCAGTTAACAACTGGGCATTGATTGTATGGCCAATCCAGAAGTAGGAGGCACTCACCTCTGTTCAGAACCTGCTTGTTCTGCTGGAATAAAGGTTCTTTGCAGAAGAACCTTTCTTCTCAATGAGTGAAATTCAGTGGCATTTTTATTTAAAATAATAAAACATCTAAAGCTTCTATTTTTTCACTAAATGGCTAAAAAGTCCCAGGCACTGTGCTACTGGCTTCATATATAGTATATCTGATCATTATAAAAAAAAATCTCAGAGCTTACTGGCCATCCATCCATCTGTCCACCAGCCATTCTTTAATACATCTTTCCATTTATCCTTCCTTCTACAACCCATCCATCCATCCATCCATCCATCCATCTGTCCATCCATCTGTTTACCATAGTCCCTTCTACAGACCAGGAATTGTATGATGCATACAGAAAAGTGAGAAAGACATACACTGTCTCCCACCCCCCACCCCCACCCAGGGAACTAACTCAACCCATCAGCAAATTCTATTGACTCTATGTTCAAAATACATCCAAACGCTGACCACTTCTTACCACCCCATTGCTATCAACCTGCACAAGCAATCACAATCCTTAAGACACCCATGATCTTGTCCTGCCTTGTCCCCTCTGACTCTGCTTCTTATGTCTCCCCTCCTCCTCCAGTCTGTTCTAGGCACTCTGGTCTCCTCACTGAGTTTCCTTCAACATATGACACATGGGCTTGACTTAGAGTTTTTTACATGAACTCTCTCCTTGTCCTCTCTTCCTGGGCTGTTCTACCCCTAGATAACAGCATGGCTGATGTGCCTCTAAATGTTCATATTGATGCCCAATGCAGGGTAGAATTCAACAAGTCTTTGTTGAACGAATGAATACATAAATCGGCTAGCAAGGAGAGCTGAGTTGGCACAATGGTTTTCAACCAGGGGAGCAATTTTGCACTGAAGGAGGTGAAAGAGATCAGCATACACCACCCCAAAATAGGGCACTTTGGTATGAAGATTATTCTATGTTAGACATGTTTAAGATTAAAAAAGATGTAAGAATAAAAGCCTTCCATGAGCTTTCCTTATCTAACTAAAAGCATGAACTTTGGGAAAATAAAGCAGCTATAAATTCCTCAAAAGGGTGGATCTACTCCTAGAATGGAAAACACAAATAAAACTTAACCCTGAATCCCTTCTCCAGGGAATTTTATGGTCTTGAAGCATTTGGAGGGGCCATTCATACCTGTGTAGACAAACTTTCTTACTCATTTGTTCTCCTGAAAATCCACTTTTCTTTCAAAAAAAGTTATTTTTTTCTCTTCCATCTGCCTTCCCCCCTCTTTCTTTCACCTATCAAGAAGGTATAGAAGGTCCCAATTCTAACCACCCCTCTGAGTGACACATCACTGTGTTCTCCAGTATAAGTGTCCGTGGCACATGTAAATAAATTCTGGGCTTTTTCTGCTCGTCTATCTTTTGTGAGTTTAATTCACAAATAGACTTAAGAGAGTAGTGGAAAGGTGTTTTCCTTCTCTATACTTGGGCAATGTGTGCAGACATTTCTTACCTGTTGTCACCACCCTGGGCATGGGGGTTGGTGGCATTTAGCAGGTAGAGACCAGGGATGTTGCACAGGATGGCCTCACGCAGAACAAGGTGTCAACAATGCCAAGGTTAGGAAACCCTCAGCTAGTGGTTATAACAGACATTTAAAAATTAACTTTATTGACATATAAGATTATGTAGCATAAATGCACCCATTTTAAGTGGACAGTTTGAAGAGTCTGACCAAATAAACCTATAAACCCCTATAAACACCTCTCATATTTTCATCTCCCTAAAACATGAACTCAGGCCCCTTTTCAGCCAATCCCTCCCCTTGCCAGACAGCAACTGATCTGATAATTATTATAGCTGAGTTCTCCTGCTCTAGAATTTCTTATAAATAAAATCATGTATGTTCTCTTCTGTCTTTGGCTTCTTTTGCTCAAAATTATGTGCTTCAGATTTATCTATATAGTTACATGTGTTCGTAGTTTATTCACTTTTATTGCTGAGTGGGATTTCACTGTATGAATATAACACACTGCTTTTTTCTCCCCATTCTCCTGCTAAATAACAACTAGCATTATTTCCAGTTTGGGGCTATGAAGAATAAGCCGCTTTGGACATCTGTAGAAGTCAATATTTTGGATATACATTTTCATTTTTCTTGTATCAGTACCTAGCAGCTGAATCATTGGGTCATACGGCAGATTTCACCACATAGGAAACAGATTAAATGGTTTTCCAGATGGTCGTGGCATTTTACGCTCCCTTTAGCAGTCTATGAGAGTTCTTGGAATCACCCACTGTGTTCATTTCAGCCATTCAAGCGGGTGGAGAACAGGATTAACAGAAGTTGATCGTGGCATTTATTAAAACTTTGGTTACTCTCCGTGAATTCAGATCTCTCTCTCCAGAAGGGCCGTGTGACCTAATGCTGTGCTACTATTAGACCTCAGAATTGTAAGCCCTCCGGTCTCTGAACCTGCAGACTGGGCATCTGTGAGGCTAGTAGACCAGGAAGCTGCAGCCCTGGGAACTGCAGAGTCGCAACACAGCAAGGTCGAAATTCTTCAGAACCTGGAGGACAGAAAACCCAGAGACACAGAGAAGCCTATGCCACCAAATCATGAGATTTCTTTCTGCTCTGGCCCCAGCCCTTAATTTATAGACAAAATTTTCATGCAAGAATACTACTTAAGGGGGAAAAATACTATCCTAGTGTTTGGGGTGCCTTCAAATTCAAATCCAAAATCCAGCCAGGGGTCTGACTATGTTCGGCTACTTTCTCCTCACCTGGGCAAAGACTATCTCTCATTAGTTGGTTTGCCACTCTGCTTTTACCAACTGGTCTTTTGTTCACCTAGTAAGGATTGTACTCCTGAAGTTTAGTTATTTTAAGTTTCTTTGTGCCCTCAGCTCTTCAATGGCTTTGGGAATGTCCTGAGGTTTTCTTAGAAATAAAGCCATTTCACATCCCTGTGTATGACGGGAGCCCTCCTCTTAAGGCAAAATGTAACACATTCCATGAGACAGGAGTTACAGGATATTCTAGCCTCTCAAAGAAAGGTGATTAACCAATTTATGGGGTCGGGGAAGACTTTCCAGACTTCAGTAGGAAGTCTCCAAATAGGAGACCGGTGGCAGAGTGTTTCAAACTAAAGAAACAAGAGTCAGGAGAGAGTTTAGTGGGCAAATGAGAGATCAGGGTTTTCCTAGAGAATAAGGTCGGAGGTGGGAATGACCACAGAGTGCTGGACCTGCGCCAGTCAGTAGCTTCTGGCCACACGTGGCTACTGAGCACTTGAACTTTGTGTCTGGTCCAGCTTGAGATGCATCACAGGTGTAATAGACCCACTGGGTTTCAAAGATTTGGTACAAAAAATAGAATGCAAAATATCTCATTAACAATGTTTATGTTGAGGGCATGCTGGAACAGCAATATTTCAGATATATGGAGTCAAATAAAATATATCATTGTGTAGTGCTGGGCTAGAGAGTTATGCAGCATCAGACCATGAAGGACCCTAAAAGTCACCGTAAGGAATTTGAATCATGCATGGATTAAAGGGGAAAGATATGACCAGAAGGATGTGTTTGAATTTTAGAGGGTTAATAAATAGCTCCTGTTTTTCTGGGTTTGGAATCCATTGAGAGTCAGAGGCAAAAGTCAGACAGATGGAAATAAATATGCTAGTTTTATCACTAGTAATAGCTGAATTTGAAGATAAAACTTTAGATCTATAGCCACAATGGGCTTGCTAACCATTCACCAAAGAAATTAAATTCACCCACTTAGAGACGGACAGCTGCAGGGTCCCTCTACAGGGCATGGCTATGGATGTTCTCTGTGGACAGAAAGATCCCAAAAAGGAGAGACAGGGGGACAGGTAGACATGAGTACTGCCCAGCTCCTCCTCCTAAGTGCACCAGCCAGGTCTCCAGGGAGGAATAAGAGGGAGAGAGAGAGGGAGGGAGGGGAAGTGGAAAAGAGGGAGTGAGAGAGAGAGAGGGAGAGGGAGAGGGAGAGACAGAGGGGGCAAAAAGGAGAGACAGAGGGGGCAAGAGGGATAAAGGGAGGGTTGGAGGTGCCCTGTGGTCCAGTGTTCTCCTAAAGCATTTTCAATGATGCTGTGTGAGTTACTTACTGCTGTTCTAACAAATCATCACACACTTAATGGCCTAAAGCTATGCGCACCTGCTGTCTCACAGCTCCAGAGACCAGAAGTCTGGGTGGGTTTGGCTATTTTCTTTAATCTGGGTCTCATAAGCCTGAAATCAAGGAGTCAACTGGACTGAATTTTCATCTAGAAGTTTGGGAATGATCCATTTCCAAGCCTGTTCAAGGTGCAGACATAAGCCATCTCCTTGCTGTTGTAGGACTGAGGTCCCGTTCCCTGGCTGGCTGCCACTGGGGTCACCAGTAGCTCTTAGAGATCTCTCTACAGCCTTTGCAGGGCAGGGTCCACATCTCAAAACTAGCAATGCTTCCTGAACTTGCAATCTCTGTGGACATTGTCGCTGCCAAATCTATTCTGACTTCTTCTTCCAATCTGAAGGGGCCCTCTTCTTTTGGGACTCCTGCAGTTAGATCGGTCCCATTCGAGTAATCCAGGATAATCTCGCTATCTGAAAGTCCATGACTGTAGTCACTTCTGCAGAGTCCTTTTTGCCAATTGTTTGTTTTGTAATGTTTATTTATTTATTTTTTTTTTTGAGAGACAGAGAGAGACAGAGCACAAGCAGGGGAGGGGCAGAGAGAGAGGGAGAGACAGAATCCGAAGCAGGCTCCAGGCTCTGAGCTGTCAGCACAGAGCCCGACACGAGGCTTGAACCCACGAACCGTGAGATCATGACCTGAGCTGAAGTCAGATGCTTAACCGACTGAGCCACCCAGGTGCCCCTCCTTTTTGCCAATTGTAACGTATGAGCAGAATTGGGGGATCTGGGGCTCTGCCTACTACAGGTTGCAAATGAAATGTAGACATGTCTATTTTTGAACGTATTTCCTCTTGTTATTAATTTCCTGGGAAGTAATTAAAATTCAAAGTCATTTTTCCCTATTTCAATGTCCTCCTCTAGAAAACAGGAAAAATACTGAAGCAGTTATAAATCGTGTCTGATGGTCACAATAATACCAGGCTCATGAAAAGTGCTCAATAAATGTAAGCCATTACCTTTATAAAGAATGGTGAGCTGTTTAGTGGGCAGCCCACCAATACCCGCGCCAATGTGTAAAGCTGAAATCCTGCAGAGGTCCGACTGACCGAAACTTATGGCCTCAGAGCCCCAAATCACGGGTCCCAACAGAAATGTTGGCCTTCACCTGTTATCTTGTCCCCACATCATAGCCTGGTTTCTAAAGCATCCTTTGCAAAGGTCAGGCCTTCCAGCACCTGGCAGATAGTAGGAACGTTTCTTTCAGATGGTGCTGTGGGCTGAATTGTGTACCTCCCCACAATTCACACAGGAGCCCTGAACCCCCAGTGTGACTGTATTTGGAGGTGGGGCCCTTCAGGATGTGCCTAACTTGAAATGAGGTCTTAAGTGTAAGGACCTAATTCAAGAGGGTTGGTGTCCCTATAAGAGGAGACACTAGAGGCCTTAGGTGCAGGTGCAGCAAGAAAGACCACCTGAGCACCAGGAAGAGAGCTCCCACCAGTAAGACTGGACTCAGACCCACCTTTCTAATATCATTTTATTTAAAAAAAATTTTTGTTAACGCTTTTATTTATTTTTGAGACAGAGAGAGACAGAGCATGAGCTGGGGAGGGGCAGACACAGAATCTGAAGTGGGGTCCAGGCTCTGAGCTGTCAGCACAGAGCCCGACACAGGGCTTGAACTCACGGACCGCAAGATCATGACCTGAGCTGAAGTTGGACGCTTAACCGACTGAGCCGCCCAGGCGCCCCATATCTGACCTCATTTTAACTTAATTACCTCTTCAAAGACCCTGTCTCCACATATGGTTCCATTCTGATGTATTAGGGGTTAGGACTTCCAACATATGAAAATTCACCCTATGGGTTCTGGGGGAATGCAATTCAGTTCATAACAGCCACTGTCTACCTTGATTCTTGAAACATCTTGCTCAATCATCCAGTCCCATCTTGCATTGCTGTCGTGAATTCGGAGGCTGCTATTACAGATGATATGGGTATGAGGAGAGCGGGGATGTGGGGCAGGGCATTTTGTCTACGTGTGACACATACACAGGGATGTTCTGTCTGTTACTGCAGTCCCACTTGGCCTACCCTGATGTCCTGAGACACACATCTATAGCTCAGGTGCCGTCCGGGTAGAAATATGGACCTGGGTGTCCTCGGTTAAACAAACGGGAATTCAAGCCACAAGAGCTGATGGCATCATCCATCCAAGGATCACTGCCACGAGAGTGAAAATAACGTGGGATTTCGAGCAGGAGTGAGGGATGAAGAGGGCCCCGAGCAAGGCTGAAGATTTGTAGCAGCTTCCACGGGATGAGGGCTCTGGCCAGCGTGACTCCAGCACAGACCCGGGCCACAGCCAGCATGCAGATATTTAAGTTGTGATTGGAGGCCAAGAAGACAGAAGGGTGGAGAGAGTCATTGGAAAAGAGTGACAGCAGATGGCAGATACGTACAGTAACAGCTGGAGGCAAAGGAAGGGTCCCAGGAATTGTTTTTAAGATGAAATATTCTCCCCCTCGTGTTCAAATGTGATGAGGAGGGACTTGGCTGAAAACACGTAAGAGGGGGACTCATTAGGGTTTAAAGCCCTGGAGAAGGTGAACATAGAGTGAAATAGAAGCCAGAGAATGTGCAGAGGGGTTCAGCGGGAAGAGACGCCTCTTTCCATGGAATTAGGAGCAGGGACAGAGGAAGAGGAGGGTGAGGTGGAGGGATGGACCTAGAACTGATGGTGGGGGAGGGAGCCCATCCACGATGTGTTTCCCACGCATGTATGGGACATCTCTGGTGCTCCAGGACCCTGTGTGATGACGGGGTGGGAGGGGCCTGCCAAGGAGTGGGGAGGTGGGTGTCAGCCAGTGGGATCTTGTTTTCTCTCTTACCCTTTTTTTCCTACATCCTGCAAATATTCTGTCATAAGCATTTTTATGATACACAGAAGCGAATATACATTTTTAAATTTATTGTTTTATGCATTAGAAAGCAGAGACAGATTTATCCATACCAGGCATCTGGAATAGGCTTGCTTCTGAAACTGAGCACTAATTTTAGGCTAAATATTTTGGTAGCTAAACCCAAAAGGATGATTTTTATGTAACGTAGAATTTGTCTGATCAAGGCGTGCATTAAAATGCTGGTAGGGAGAAACTTGGAGCCCCCTTCCAGTAGAAACGCACATAAATCCTGATGTAAGAGACTGGGTTACCATAACAGGTAATGTCTGATGATTGCCTTGGGGAGGAAGTAAAAATATTTTCAAATGGACATTGCTTATACTTCCTTTGATGAGTGTTGTGGAGATAGTGTGATAGCATGCCTGCGTCAGGACATCTCACACACATTACAAATGTGTTTATAGGCTCCAAGTGAAATGTTTTCTAAAGGTCTAGCTTTACCTACAGACGAGCTATGGGAAACTAGAATGAGCAGTTAACACAGTCAACCTCTCAAGAAACAGCAAAAGCCCCAGGTGAGTAATTTTTAGAGGGAATGTTATATATATTGCAAGAAGAAAGTTCTGGAAATTGGCCAAATGGGAAGCAAGCTTCCTATTCTAGACTCCGTGTGAATAAAGTCAGGCAATCAGAGCACTCAAGCCTTGTCAGCTTGTTCCCTGGAGTCTGCAGAGATCTCCCAGGCAGGGCCCATGGCTTTGGTTTCATCCACATCGGGGCCCACAGGCACATTCATGAGGATATGGGTCCCTGGATCCCAGGTGGGGGTCTCGGGAACCGTGTCCTGGCAGTATGTTCCATGTTCCAGTGTTGGTGGGGGTTGCTCAGAAGCTGACCCGCCAGTATGAGGGGGAGCCACGCAGCTGGCCCAACCCAACTTGCACTCAAATCCTTTTCCTGGAAAAAAAAAAAAAGACAACTCTTGAGCTTGAATGAATGTGATTTCTTGCAGGACTCTCAGAGCTTGAAGGTTTGGGGATCCGTGAGGGGAGCCCGTCTTTCCCCTGCCCTGACAGAGGGGTACAGCTTGTGCAGTCATGAAGGCAAAAGCCTTGGGGTGCATCAGAACCCAACCCGGCCCTCTAACTCCTTTTCATCAGCCGTGTGGCTTCTGGCAACTTTCTTCACCATCCTTTCCCTCAGTGTCCTCGGAAGTGAGAGGCACAGGGTAACAAGGCCACGACAGGATGGGTGAATGAATGAGGGAAGGATAGAACGCCTTCAGCCCATTGCCCGCCCAGAAGAGCAGATCACCAGCCAGAGTATTTCTAATTGCGTAAGAAGAGGTTCAAAAAGGTTTAGAGAAATAAGCTACCATTTGATTTATTAGTGAGAGGTTTGGGCCATTGTTAATGAGGAGCTGTCCTTGAGTGTCTGTTGATCAGGTGTTGGGTTTACTCCATAAGGACACTGATGATAGTGAGGTTGGGGGTGGAGGGGGATGGGGTGCAGGGCGTGAACTCACAGACAGACCTGCAGAGCCATGAGAGCATCTCCAGGGCTCACAGGGAGCACCTTCTCAGAGCCCACTCCAGGGCTGAGGGACACTCAGCGTCTGGAGACAGTCCACACTCCGGGCAAATCCAGGCTTGCTCTCCAAAATGATAGACTCAGGTCAGAGCAGGTGAAGCCAGAGGTTGGGAGTGTATTTCTCATTCACTTCTATCTGGGGAGGTTAGGAGTGGGTGGCAAACGTGAGGAAAATAAGACAAGAAAGTGAATTCTCCCCTGACGGGATGGAGGAGAAAGATGGGCACAGGAGAGATTTATTTCCTCCAAGTAAGCATAACCCGGAGTATTTTTCTTATAGGTCATATTCATTTACCAGTGCTGAGAAAATCATTCCCTGTCATGGTCCCCACACCATAAGTCACTTGCAGAATTTCTTTATCAAGACCAGATAAGGATCGGGAAAAATGATCTGGGCAGAACAAAGCTCCTTTGCCTCTTAAATCTGGGAAGTCGTAATCATCATCTGAATGGCTTAAATTGCTCAGCTAATGAGCTCATTCTTAATTTTCTACAACAATGGAAGTTTCCACCAGCTTTTTATCAAACCTGAACTGGGACTCCTCACAAGATGGTGAATGATCTCTTGCCCATTATTTTTATCAGCACCACTGATTTATTTATTGCTCTTAAAGGCATCGCTGTGTTTGTACACTCTAGAAGAAAGGAGAGTGAGGGCATTGAAACATTCCACTGGGGAATTTGATCAAGCTATCTCATAGGGTCTCTTTTCTTCATTTCAGCAGATGCCCTCTCAGACTGTAGTAACCCCAGACTCCCCACCCACATCAGAACCCACCACAGCAAAGAACTCAGCCTCTCCTTGAAGTGTCCTCCATCAAAACATATTGTTGACTACCTCTCTGGATTTTTGTGCTCAAGTTGTCTTATTTTTAAAGAAAAAAGCCTGATGCCTGATGATGATGATGATGATGATAGTAACAGCAGGGACCAGATAGCACCAATGCAAATTGACCCTCCAACTGCCCAAGATGGAAACCCTTTCTTGATCTTTACCTCCTGCCTTGAGTAGGCTTTGAGAAAGAGTCCACCATTCACTGACCTAAGATTTCCCGAAATGCTAAAGATCAAAGCAATAAAATCTTGTCAAGGTGACATCTCCTATTAGTTGCACTCGGAGGGTAAACATAAAATTCATGATTTGCACTCGGGATGAATTCCTTCCTGTACAGCTGAGAACCCCACAACCCCTGGGGCTTCTTCCCAGGGCTTCCCCTTCGAGGATAGGGAAAAGGGTCTAGATTAGCTATTCATTATTTGGATGGAAAAGGATACATCCACATCTACAAAACACATGTCAAAACCATGAACCATGGCTTGATAGAGATTTTCTCCCATCACTCCCTGAGAACCCCCCCCCCACTATTATTTATATGTCTTGTCATGTAAGTCAGTGAAGAATGGTATGTTCTGTTCAGTGATGAAAATGTGAGTTTCATCCAATTAACCTTTATCCTGATGATTATATTAATTTGAGCAGTCTATGAGGAAAAAACTGCCTTGCTTTACTTGTGTCAACACAGCCCATTGTGTGTTAAAGACTGGCCTGACCTCAGCTCTCAGGAAGCCCTCCCTGATTTATTCTGCCCACCTTCACCTTCAAACATCCTTTTATGTACCCTCACCCCACTTACTTGCTTAGACTAATAATTCACAATTTGGATATTCATCAGAATCACCTAAGGGCCTGGGAAGTCTATGTATGAAGGCAACTGGATCCAAATTCAGGGATTTGGATTGGTGTAGGCAGGGATGTGGCCCAGGCATCTGCATTTTTTAAACTTTCCAGGGGATTCCACCATCTGGCAAGGGAGAGACCCCCATGGCTATGTGTGCTGTATGCTGGGATCACCACCTCCAGGAATTCTGATCCACTTGGTCAGGGTGGAGCCTGTGCATGGGAACTCCTAACATTCTCCCAGGTGATTCTGTTGCAGTGGTTGGTGGAGAGGAACCGACTTGGACTTTATCCGTTGTGCCACTGGGTGTTAAGGGAAGGTAATAATGTTGTGAGCAGTTTACTTCCCTCTTCCTGAGAAGGTTGGAGTCCTAGAGACTGCAAGGTCCAGAAACTATAGGGGAACAGATGGCTATCCCCCTCTGCCCTTCTAGATTCCCTGGGTGGGGCTCTGTAAACTAGATTGACAAAAGACACAGAAAGGAAAGAAAAACATATGGAAGTTTAGTAACACATATGCATCGCACACACACACACACACACACACACACACACACAGGAGTATCCAGTGATGAGTAATCAAAAAGGATGGTTAGGACTTGGGCTTATATAAAACCTTAGCCATAAAACAATATGTTTGTAGAGCAGTGACAAGACAGAGGAGGAGGGCTTTGAATTTCTAGGGCAGTAAATTTTGGGAAGACCAGTCCATGGGGGATAGTGGCAGACAAGGGGTAGTTGTTAAGGTCAGTTGTATAGATGCCTCTGGTGCTGTCTTTAGTTCTGATCAGGGTCTGGTGTTGTCTCCAGTGATTAACTTCTGTCCTTCCTAGTGGGGAACAGAGGGGGACAACTTCACAAATTTATGCCCAACTTCTAGGCAAATAGGGGGAGGGCTGAGAATTTTCTTGGATCTGCTTCTTCTGAATTTTCTTTAATTCAAAATAATCCTTATGCCAAAATGGCATATTTGGGGCCCATATGTCTGTCCTGCTGCCCTATAACACTTTCACTGTTCAACCTTCTCCCCACAAAATCCCAACACTCTCTACAGTGGAATCTCCATTCCCACCTGACATTCATCCCCCCAAGTCTAGATCCAGGTGTCGTGGCATCTTGTGCTTATTGAAATTGAAACTGAAATTGAAAGGGAAGGGTCCTCTTTAAGAAGAATTCCACACTGTAGATAGAAATTTAGATTTAAGGGCTCTAATATGACGCTGAAACTCAAGCTTCCTCAGGTCCATAGTAAATGCAGGTCTGCTGTTCCCCAAGTGAGTTTGCTGATATTTACAATGGCCTTTGGCTATATCTTCAGATAGACCTCCTTTCTCTGGTTTGTACATTGTGTGAGGACCAGAGCCGTTTCGCCCACTTTAGGGGCTGTTCTCAACCCTGGCATTGCATTGGGAGATATTTCTTCCCATGTCACAAGCAGAGGAAAGCTCAGGAGAAAAGGTCATTTATTCCCCCAGAGGATGCACCCAGCTCCGCGAGAGGCATCAGCCTTAATATATGGAATGCATTTGGCCAAGACCGTGACAATCATTAGAAATGGGCCTTTGGTGTCATTACCCCAGAGTCATCCTGATGAAGTATGTGTCCTCTGAGTAGACAGAAAACATTAGAGCGCCCTGAGCTGAATTGGTCAGCCGAAAATACTGGAGTGCCTTATCCTTGGAAGGAAATTAAGCCATTTATTGGAGGACAGAAGTTCAGTATAATAGTTAAAGCAATCTGACATTTCCATAAATTAATAAAATGTGTATGGTTGGCATTATTCATTGTGTAAAAGCATCGATCTCTCCTCTCTGAAGTCCAGAAGGAGGATTCCAGGCATTGGGAAGAGACAGGACCTGAGAACCACGAATATTCGATCAGTGTCAAGGACCAATGAGACTTCCTGATCAGGAACCTCACACATGCATGCACTCACTCATTCACACACTGACACGTGCACACACTCACATATGCACACACTCATTCACACGCACGTGCATACATGCATCCACACGTGCAGATACTCACTTATTCACACACTCACACCTGCACACACTCATTCATACATTCACACGTGCACACACTCATCCACACGCTCACACGTGCACACACCCATTCATTCACACACTCACATGTGCACACACTCATTCATTCACACACTCACACATACACAGTCATCGCTCATTCACACACACACACACACACACACACACACAGGGCTTAGATCTGAGCTAACTGTGGCTCTTTCCCAGGCTCCTCTCCCTTCTAAACTGTGAGCTCCCAAGGACAGGCCCCATTTGTTTGAATGGATCTTCCAGTTCCCAGTACTAACCACAGAGCCTGGAGCTGAATAGGCACTCAGGATCTGTCTGCTGCAGATGTGGATGGCTGTGAATGGACGATCAAGGGTGCCTTACTTTGCAAGGTCCTCTGTCTTGATCTCCTCCTACTGCCTCAAATACTCAAGTTTACTAACAGTTGGTGAGTGAAGTTGTGACCTGCTTAACCATCTACTTGCCAGAATGACCCATGCAGGGACACAGACCCTGTTCCTGGGGAGGCCCGCTGGGGTCTGGGTGATGGTTCCTGGCTCCTCAGGCTCTAACCTGGATCCTTGTGCAGCACCTGACTTCCTCCCTAGGTCTATTTCCTTACCTACAAAGTGAGGATAATAATGGCACCCACTTTATGTGAATTCAATGAGACAATATCTTTAAAACACTTGGTGCAGGCCCTTTCATGACAAGCATCCAAGAAAGGCCAGCTGTCATTGTTTCTGCTTTTATGAGAAAGGTTGAGGCCAAGTTACCAGGTTATTTCAAGACACTTTGCCTTCTCTTCTTTCCTGTCCCCAGAGTTCACAGGCAACATTTTTGCACTGAATATAGTTTCGGTGAGGGTAATAATAGCATGATTATATCCCCAACTCACCTGGAAGGAGTCCAAAGCAACAAGTAAACATAAGACTCTCCAGGGAGAGGTACACATGATGACTGAAAGCAAAATGGTACCTTCAAACCCAGCCAGAGTGAAACGGATCATACTCGTGTCTTAAACTAGCCCACAAGCAAATTGTCCCGATTCTGCTCCGCCGTTTAATTAGGGTAAGACAGCCAACGCAGCCCAGTGCAAACAAACCATTTTAATGAGCAATCACAGCAAAATTAATGATGCTGACAGGTAGCAAAGTATCTACATTTGTTTTTCCTGGGTGTAGGCACAATTGGATGTTGAATTAGGTCAAGGGCCTGAGTGGGCAGGGGCAGTAAGTACCTTGCTTTTCTGGAGGCCAGCCAGCCTGGCCTCTTTGAAGCTGCCCTAAAGCCACAGAAGTGCTGTCTGCTGGCTCCTTCTCCCTCCACGTTCAGGTGAGTGGTGAGAGTCCCATCCTGATGAGGCCCTTACACTGCAGAGGATATGACTGGTCCGAGGATGTTTACCTCTGTTCAGTGACCCCAGACCTTCTCCTGCTGCCAGGAACACGGGAGAAGAGCTCAAGCATTGTACGGTTTAGAAGCAGGTGACTTCTAAAACCCTGAGAGTCTGTGAACACGTGGAAACACAGGTGGTAAGGAGAGGAATGCTTCCAGGGTTTTATCTTTATGAACAGAATCGACTTCTGTTGCCCAGGTTATGCCATGCATGTCAGAAGGTTCGGGCTTTTCCTTCACCCTTCCAAACCCACAGTTTTTCTGGGTGGTGTTTCCCAAAACACGGGACTCTACCCAGGGCAATGTTTTAGAGACAGTAGATTGGGTTTCCCTCAGTGTGTCAAAGAACACAGTGCCCAGTCACAAGGACATTTCCTGTCAACCATCCTGATGACCCAAACAGGACGTTTAGTCTGGGGCTGGTTGGTTTTAACAACAATTATGTCCCATCAGAACAGAAGAATTGGCAGTCAGAAGAACCTAGAACACAGTACGTTTTCCTCTTTTTCCTGTGTTTACTTTTATTAGTTCATTTTCCTTCATTGCATTTAAGCTTGAAACATAATTTCTTTATCAAAGGCTTTCATTTAGATAGACTTGAGCTAACTACAACATAAAGTCCTGATAGCACCAGTGGATTGGGAGTCACAGCCCTGGCAGTGGGTTTGCCCCCGACTCAGCATTGCCTTCAGTGACCCAAATTTCCAAGTGCCTGTGGAAGGGCAGTGGAGGAGTGTGGTCAGCAGGGCTCCAGGCCAACCCCACTTTCTACCTCCTGCACATCAGGCCTCTGCATAAATCTCCTCTAAGACAGGGCTGCTGTGCTGCACTGAGTTTAGACAGCCGTTCCAGCTCTATGGGACAGGATGAGCAAGCTGGGGTCTCTGCTACGTGCTGCTTTCTGGGCATGAGCATGGGAGTCAGTTGTAGGTACCTGGGTCTGAGGAGTTTCTCAGGAATAAGATAGCTCAGCATGAATGATGTTTGGGGTTCGAGGCAAATACCACCCGGGAGCTGATTTACCCTGTTCTCCAAGAGGCACAGAGACTAGAGGGAAACAGTGAGTCAGAGCATCCTGGGCTCACATCTGCCTGACACCTGAGGTCACCTGCTACCTGACTTTGGACTTGGGCATTCACCCATCAGCATGAATTTCCTTACCTGCGAGATGGAAGGAGACTTGTTCAATGTGCAGTGGGACTGCGGAATGGCATTAAATGCAATGGAGACCAGCACCACTTTTGGGTGCAGGGGCAGGAGTGATTATTTCTATGGTCAGACAACCAAGGCGTCCATCTTCTTGACTCTCCTCGTTCTTGATGGGCGTCAGTTTCAAGGGCATCCATCACTGAGTGTGACTTCCAACAGTCACACAAGAACACATTTGCTTCCCAGCCAACCTGCGTCTCTCCAATGGAAGCCACACTAAACGCTGCAGTGGCTCGTTTGAGTCTCACTTGTTTATTCAATTGCAAGTCCCTGTCACGGCGTGTTCTTCATTGTGTGTGTTTAGTGGAATCTGTGTTCATTAAGTCTGTTGTCATCACCTGCCGTTTGAAGCTGATTCAGCCATTAGCAGCTTCTGTACATTTCTATAAATATTTAAACCACCGATACTCAGTAATCACCTTGGTATAAAATTAGTAAGAGTAAGAGGACGTTGACTCACCGTGGTCATTAAGAAAGCCAGCTTAATCCTGAGTGCTGGAATGCATCTTCCTTCCAGGACACGAAATGTGAGTAAGCAGATTTGAAAGTACAATAGGAGTTTTTTCTTCCATTTTCTCTTACACCAAATAAGTCATTCGGCACCTGTGGCTCTCCCACCGCTTGTTCTGTGTCTTCATCGCATGGTCCTTCTGGCCAGACTTGGGAACAATTCTGACCATGGCTGTATCTGCACACTCATGTCGAGCATGCTGACCACAAGTTTATCTGTTGGATTTGCAGACTGGACATTCTAGAGGATGGAGGCGACCTCTTGGCCAGGTGTATCAGAGTATGTTTCTGGCTTGGCAAAAATACAGAGGATATGTTTTCTTTGCAAGAATCCAGCCCAGACCCCTGGGATGGGTGCAGCAAATCACCCTCTTCTGGGCTAACATCTCCCCCAAACAGACGTCGCCGACCGATCCCAGCACTGTTTCCCACAGATCAAGGGTTAGGCACCATGATCTTTCCCAGCCCCACATTCCACATAGTCAACGCCAGGTAACGGGAGGCATAATCAAGTCTGCTTATGGCCCTGGACCTTAACTATGTTTCTTTGATTGAATTACATCTCTTTATCCAATAAAGAAGAAATCCTTCTACATCCAGTCGGGGGGTTCCCGCAAATTTGCAATCGATGTTTACATGAACCCATCAAAAGTTTTGCTGCCTTTGAAATCTCCTGAGTGAGACCGGCTGGTATTTGGACCAACATCTCGCTGAGTCTGCCTGCCCATGACAGAGCTTCCAGATAAAGGTGGCAACTTGCTCAAGGTCACAGAGATTCACAGAAGAGCATCCATATCTGTACCTACTGCTTTTCCAACCACAGGCTTTTAGCACTTACCCAAACAAACATACCGTTTCCCACTGGTCTGAAGGGACTCGGTCCAGCATGGAAAGGACATTCGGCAGGAGGTGGTTATGAAAGTCTGGGGGTCACCTGCACTTTCTATCTCCTTGAACCCTTATACCCACCGCAGTGCCCTGTACCTGGCAGACTCACCCTGAGTCAGAAGTGTTTATCCTCTCTGACCCCTGCTGAAAGAGTTTGTCTTTTAATGTCATTTCCCCAAAAGCAGATTTACACCAGCCCTTCCTTTCTGCAGTGCAAACCATGGAGATTGTGGAATGGAGCATGTTCTCTGCCTGTCCCGTCAGCTTCCACTCTCTGATGCTGGTAGTGGGAGAGGACTCATGGGGCATCAGAGATGCTCTCTGTAGCCTACAGCTGGGCCCTGGACACACTGCCGGGCTCTGAAGCCCATCTCCAGGGAAAGGATGTGCTTAGTGTGGCAGAACATTCCAAGCATTCAGTCCACAGAAGTGCTTCACCAATGCCCTCCAGACACTGCTGGCGTCATTGAGCAAAGGTGAAGGACAGAACATTCACTCAATCAGTCCTTCCAAATCTGGCCAGCATGTTAGATATTCTGATTTAATTGGGTGTGTTCTGGGCGTGGCCTGAGAGTTAGGAGTCTTAAAGCCTCCATGGGTGCTTCCGGTGCAGAGAGGTAGCTAACCCCTGTTCGTGCACCTGCATTCATAACCCTGGATCCTCCCAGGCAGACAGTGTCTGTCTGGCCATAGCATAATAATGGTGTTGGCTGCATTTTTTTGAGCACTCCTCTGTACCAGGCACCGGACAAAGCATTTTCACACATTAAGAGTGTTCATCCTTGCAGTAACTCTAGGAGGAAGAAGTCAACGCTTCCCCCTTTTCAAGAAGAGGTAAGAAGGCCTGGAGCACATGCCTCGCCAGTGATCTGCACCCAGACTCAGGCCACTGCTGATGTCTCCAGCCATCAGTCCCTCCGTCTCTCCCAGAGCTGCAGGGGTGAAATCTGCAGAATCTCCAATGCTCCCCCTTGCTCCAAAGGAGGGGCAGGGGCTCAACTGAGCACGTGGGGAATTGGGGAAGCTGGGACATAGCTGGTAACATTCTAGTAATTTTCTACCAGCCTCTAAGGGGAGGGGTTGGGGGTGCTGTGCTGAGTGACCCACATAGTCGCTGGGCCTTCTACTGGTTTCCTTGCTTGGCTGCACCATGGCCGGGGGTGGGGGCAGGGGACCTGTTCTGCCCAGGTGCTTGGAAGGCACGGCTTTCAGAGCCTGTAGATGTGCCAGCACAGGCAGTGGCTGCTGGCACCTGCCAGGCTGAGCACCACTTGGCCCGTGAGGAAAAGCCACTTGGCCCTGGCAGCTGCACCCTGCAGGACAATGCCGGCCCCTCTCTGGAAAGCACAGAGCCCTTGTTCCAGCAAACCAATAGCCAAGCTGGTACGCAGGGAGTTTCCACTTCATTTCCCTGCATTATCCCCGGTCTGTGGATAAACAAAAAAACAATAATAGCTCTTGTGGTGTTTTAATTGGCATTGGCTGTGTTTTAATTAGCAAAAGAAGTAGCAGGAGGGAGGTCAGAGGGGGCTCCTCTCTAACTGCCACCTTTTTCCAAAGCTCAGGCCTCCCAGGGACCAGGTGGCAGCTTTTCACTGAGCCGCCCATTCAGATAATTCATTCACAATCAGCGTCTCCTCTGGAAGCTGAGTCGGGGCACCAGGTTAACATCTTGGGTTTAGGAAAATAGTATGTGTTAGTTAAATAAACACAGAGGATCTGCGGCTTAGCACCGCCCGAGAGACAGGGAAAGGTAATTGTCAGATTTGAAGGCAAGTCTGTCTTAGACGGACAGGCAGGCAGAGGACGTGGAGGGACAGCCATGGCCTCCAAGAGGACACAGAGCTGCCCACATCCCAAACCCCCTGCCGGGCAGGTGTAAGATCTCAGACAAACTGCCCCCTCACCGACCAATTCCCAACCTGAGGCTGTTAGACTAGAATCACAGAGGCAGGGAGGGGAGGGGACCCATCATTATAATCTGGGGGGCAGGGATTGGGAAGATCTATATCACTTTCAAGTTAATTCGTATAAGGGGCCACCAAAACAGCAGACGTTTTCCAACAAAAGGAAACTTCTGGTGGAGGCAGGGGGAGCAGATTCAACATCCCATAGATGGACTCTCCGCCTGTGTTAAAACTGGTCTCGAACGGCATCCAAAGAGGCCAGGACTTACGATGTGTAGCCAACTGTGGCATGGTGCAAGAGACAGAAAATCCCTGGGAGGCCCCTACTCTCACATTCATGATTTGAGTCACGAGAAGACCCACTAAAAGAAAAACCAGGTGGGCATGTAACTTGCAAAAACATTTGAGTCGTGTGCAGAATTTTCAAGCTACATCCATCTACCTCGGTATTTATTAAGTGCCCACACCAGCCTAGCCCGGAGCCCAGCACTGTCATCCATGGACGAGCAAGGCAGGCAGCTGACAAAGCAGACGTGGCCCAGGTGTCTTCTCCATCCGGATGGTATCTGAGACCCCACAGCTGAGATGCCATCCCTCCAGCCTACTGTGTGGACCGATCTGTCCAGCTTTGCCCTCACCTTGCCTCCCCCCCCCCCCCACCTGTCAGCTTCCACATGGCTTAAGTGCTGTGTTTTAGTTCTATTTTTACAAACCTAAGTGGGCCAGCTCCCACCTTGGCCTCCCAGGTGCCCCTGTCCCCACCCCACACCACTCAGGACCCCAATTCCACTGGCTTGGAGCCCGACTCCAGATTATTTCCGAACACCCCTCTGCCCCAGTGATTTGATTCCAGAGTGCAGGCAGGGTGGGCTACTGCTCCTCAAGGGAGGGCAGATCCATTGAATTCGGGACGACCGGAGCTGAAGGTTGCACATGAGTGGGGCATCCAGCTGGGTCTAAAGATGGACAGGAGTATTTAAAAGCAGGACCAGAAAGGGCATTCCAGATGGAACAGCAGGGGCTACCTGCAGAGGCAGGAGGGAGGGGGCAGGGAATGTGGGGTCTTATCCCCAAGGAGTAAATGACAAATGACAAGAGTACAGCCCAGCTGGGGGGCTGAGGATCTTGGACTGTGCGCCTGGCCCACTGGGGGTCTGAGCAGCCAATGCCGCAGCTGGTGCTACAGACGCAGAGACATTTGGAGGGAGATGGCAAGTTTGTCACACTCCGTCTCTTCCATCAATGTATCCAAAGGAGCTTACCCTGGCTCAGACTCACCCCAGTGAGTGCCCTGAGTGTGTGAGAGACAGGGAGGGAGGGAGGGAGGCAGATGGGAGGGGAAGGGAGGGGGAGGGGGAGAAGGAAATGTGAGAGAGGACAGGTGCACACTCCTAGGGAAACCTGTGAGCCACCAGCTCATCAAAGGCTGCTGGGGATTTGCCTCCCACCCTCAACCCATCTTCTCCCCACGATGTCCTATTTCTAAAGCTGTCTAATTTCTCTTTTGGCAAAGCTCTTGCTGGTCAAAGTTTCTTAGAGTGTGGCTCCCACATGGGGCTGTCCTGAGCTGGACAGCTGTGGCCAGTACTCCTGTTTCACTTAGGAGATGGCATATCTTCATCTTAGACATCAGTAAGTGGAATCTTCCAGACTGTCAGCACGTGTGTTAGCATTTGGGAGCCCAGAAAGGACTTAGTGACAGTATTTCATGTTTTTCTATTAATTCAATTTAGCAAAGATTCCTTCCTTCCCTCCTTCCTCCCTCCCTCCCTTCCTCCCCACTTCCTTCCTTCCCTCCCTCCATCCTTCCTTCCCTCCTTTCTTCCCTTCTTCCTCCCTCCATCCCTCCCTTCCTTCCTCTCTCCTTCCTTCCTTCCTTCTTTCCCTCTCCCTTCCCTCCCTCCTTCCTTCCCTCCTTTCTTCCCTTCTTCCTCCCTCCATCCCTCCATTGCTTCCTCCTTCCTTCTTTCCTTCTTCCTTCCTCCCTCCCTTCCTCCCTTTCTCCCTTCCTTCTTCCTTCCTTCCTTCGTTCCCTCCCTCTTTCCCTCCTTCTTCCTTTGTCCTTCCTTCCTTCTTTCCCTCCCCCCTTCCCTCCATCCTTCCTTCCCTCCTTTCTTCCCTTATTCCTCCCTCCGTCCCTCCATTCCTTCCTCCTTCCTTCCTTCCTTCTTCCTTCCTCCCTCCCTTCCTCCCTTCCTTCCTTCCTTCCTTCTTTCCTTCCTTCCTTCCTTCATTCCTTCCTTTCCTCCCCCGCTCCGTCCTTCCCTCCTTCCTTCCTTTGTCCTTCCTTCCTTCCTTCTTTCCCTCCCCCCTTCCCTCCCTCCTTCCTTCCCTCCTTTCTTCCCTTATTCCTCCCTCCATCCCTCCATTTCTTCCTCTTCCTTCTTTCCTTCCTTCATTCCTTCCTTCCTTCTTCCTCCCTCCTCTCTTCCTTCCCTCCGTCCTTCCTTCCCTCCCTCCTGCCACAGACATCAGGCTGCATGTCATTCTTCCAGATGCCAATGATGGTCCTGGGAACAGGTATGGGAAGTCCTTGCCTGTGGGGCACAGGATCCAGTGAGAACATTTGAGATCTTGACTTTGTCACTGAATCCAATGGTTTGCCCCCTTTCCCGCCATGGCTCCTGCCATCTGGAAACATGGTCCAAAGAGCTCCAAAGTCTCCAACAAAATCATACATAAAAAGGTTGTGCAGGACAGGACCTAAACAAAAACAAAATCCTTAGGCAAAGCCAGAGAATTGTCCTGTGGTTGAAAGCTCCCTGCATCCCACCCCTGGGCTCTCTTCCAAAATCTACCGCTCTCAAAGAGCCTGACATGTTCTGCTTTGCTTTAGAGTGTCCTGGGTATTTCTGTCACCCTCTGCCTTCCCACACCAGGTGGACAGCTACACACCCTGGCTCCATCAGCTGCACAACCAGGGTCCTGCCAATTCGCTTCTCCACCCCTCAGTGTGCTTCCCTGGAACGTAAGACAATGCCTTCTTCATTCAGGGGTGTGGGAAGGGGATTGTCCAAAAGGCCTAATGCATGTGCTGTGTGCTGGGAAGTCCTCTTTCCAGCTAACTTCCAGTCGTCCTCAGCTGACCTGACACTTTGATAACACACCTCACTTGCCTTATGGCCTGTCCCACCTTGGCATTAAATAGGTAGTTGTGTGCATTTTTACTTCTGCCTGTGTCTCTCGTACTAGACCATCAGTCCCAGGAGTACAAGGCCCACACTGGTGTCCCAGTCACCTCAGACAGCATCTGGCATGTGGTGTAGACAGAACAGGTATCGTTGAAGAGAGAGAAAAAGGCACGACTTAATTACTGATTTGATGCCCTCAGATATATGGTTTGTGCATCCGTTTCTGTAAAATGTGAGAAAAAAATAAGATTCTAAGTCAGGGACGCAAGACAAAAATCAGACTTGGCTTTTGCCCATGGCAGTGTTGCCAACCTCGTAAGTCGAAAAGCAAAGTGCATCCGATAGGGATAAGTCGACCAAACAAACGCAAGCCAGGACTGATGGTGGAAAGTCTGCTGAGAAACAGCAGAGTCCGTTCTATACCACCTTGGGATTGAATGCTTATGAAACACCCATCCTGCCAAACTTCCCGCAACAGAATTTTGCAAACAGTCCAGAAACCAGGAGCCTTTCTGACTAAGGAGAGTTAAAAATCCATGATTGACCCTCTCCCAAGGATCTCAAAACACCAAGCAGAATTGGTACTTTTCTGATGCCTTCTGTCCACAAGAAGAATTCCAAGACCTTGCTTGCTGTCCTCTGACTGCCTCTCTGATGAGCAACAAAATGTTTGATTTTCTTCTAATAGATTTGTCATTTTACTTCAAGTGTCCAGTACTATTGACCCACAGAACCTCAATTCTAAAGCCATTAAAATCTAATTTTCCACACTATGCCCCCAAGAGATTGACTAACTTTCAAAGAATAATTCATTTTCTTTAAGAAAAAAAAATGCATCTCTCTATCTATATTTTATTTTTATTCTTTAAAATGAGTCAAGGGACATTGCTGTCAGCCCCTGTGTTATTACCCTCTCACTGTCTTTCTGGCAACAGAGCTTAAGTGCTCCTCTGATGAAGTAAGATCTGGTCACCGTGGAGGGAGGGCTGTGTTTATGTGGGGAATGACTGCTTACTGATATGTCACAAAGGACCCCTGTCATGTCTCACCAGCAGGAAAGCGGGACGGAAGGTTCAAGGTTATTTGTTTTTGGAAATAGCAGCTGTGTCAAAAACTAAGGAGAAAAGTGCTTTTGAAGGAAAGGTGTCTTCCCCCAAACTTCAGGGAGTTCAAGAATGTAAGGGTGAATCTTTTCCAAGGGTTAAACTAAGCCTCTCCATTTAAAATTCTGGGATCAGGACACCTAATGAGAGGTCATGTGAGCAGGAGTGCATAGACCCATGCACAGAAATCTCAAATCAATGGATTTGAAGCATGTGAGTACCAATAGGTGGGGCCCGTTAAACTCACTTCTTCACAACCAAATGCAGCAGGGGATCCTCGAGCCATAAAAGGACATTAGTGGACAAATTGGGGCAACTCAACCAGGTTTCGTGTGAAGCAACTAGTGTTGTATCAGTGATGATTTCCTGCTTTGGGTAATGGCATCACCATTACAGAAGACATTAACATACAGGGCAGGGGGATAAAGGGTCTAAGTCAATGCTCTGTACCACTTTTGCAACTTTTCTGTAAGTCAGAAATTATTTTACAACAAACATTTAAAAGGAATGTGTACTATATATATTCCAAAAGGTTGGAAAGCCAGAGAATGAACAACCATTGTAGTAACATGGGGGGCATGAGAGTCAGCCAGTGCCTCCTTCCAAAGCTCCTTTGGTAAGGTGTCTTCAAGCCAGTGGGAGGAATGCTAGGGTTGTAATCTGAGAGCACTGTCACATGAGTGCCATGGTTTTTACATAACCACACTGCGGCTCCCGTGTGCACACTGACCCCTGGGAAAGTCGGTGGCCTCGATGGAAGAATCTGGAAGGGAGATGTGCTGTCCATCAGTGGGCAGAGAGGTCACAGCAGAGCACTGTGGCCTGATTGCACAGTGGCTGGCCTAGAGCCAATGCCCAAGAAGTTCTTGTGAGGTTGAGTCCTGCAGGGTGAGTCGTGGCCAATGAACACATGAGCCACAAGATTTCCAGAAGCATAATTGACAAGGACAAACCTCCAACCTAAGGAGGGTGTTTGGGTTGTTCCCGAAACACCGATGTCATCAAGAAGGGTGGTTTTGCAAGACCGCAAAGATGATCTGAAAGGAGGCAGCACATTCAGAATCTACGTCTGGGGGTCTGGAAGGGAGCTGAAGTTAGTATCAAACTTTTGAGACAAGGGCCATGACTTTCAGAGGGCACATGTCACAAAAACCTGGTGTGCCCAGATGGGTTTGAAATGGGCCAGTGCAATCAAGGCATCGCAAGTGGTCCTGGGATGACCATCAACTTCTCCCATCCCCCTAGTGGTGAGTTTTTCTCTTTCCCCTTCATTCTATGTAAAACCAGAGAAGCCTGAGTCTCCTCTGAGCTCCACAATCCGGGAGCCCTTCACTCAGCCCACTGGTTCAGGAGGGACCTAGTGAGGGGCTACAGCGTGGGCACGGGGGCTCTGCCTCTCCCTAGCTGTGCAGCTGGGCAAGTGACCCCCACTCTGTGTGCGTCCCCTCATCTCCAGTGTGAAGAGGAGCGACTCTGCCGTCCTTGATCGTGTGTAGGTCACACGGGATGATGCTCCAAAGCCCCCCAAGTACATGGGACCATACGTGGACCCAACATCTGGAAATGTTGGCGGTCATTACCACTTGTGATCCAACCAGCAGGGCTCAAGGTCTCCCCGCACAGCCAGCTCTGGGGCAGAGGCCTGGACCAGGAGGAAAGCCCAAGCTGAGACCTTGCTCTTCTGGGCCCAGGGAGAGCGTGGGGCAAAGGCACTGAGGGAAAACAAAGAGGCAGGGTTTGCAAAGAGAAACCCTGAGGGAACAGACAGAGACTGTTGGGATCCAGAAGCTGGAGACGCAGGTGGGGATCCACTCAGGGAGGCTGGCTCTCCAGGCCCGGCAGCTCACTCCTCCGTCCTTCTGTCTGACAACCACACATGCCTCAGCTCCTCTGTGAGCACTGACAGCATTTACTCTGGAAATACGGAGGCCAACGGCATTGTCAGAGACCTCTATGCCTCCTTGTCAGCCTCATTTCAGGAGGCTTGAACTAATAACACATAAAAACAAGACAACTTGGAACAAAGATGTGGAAAAGTACTTTGAAATCGCTTATGAATGCTTCGGAAAAGTCATTTCGGCAAATACCCAACGCCCGTGCTCTGCAAGCACTGTCTTTCTTTCGGTCATGGGAGCGTGCTCCTTCGAATCCTGGCTGGCGATAGTGGAGGGTTGGCTGTGCATCCGGCACTGGGCACGGTGTTTCCCCCACGAGATTCTCCCATGACAGGTGTGACTGGTATTCTCATTTCACAGATGTGAACGTGGAGGTGTGGCAGGGTTAAGTAAGTTGCTCAAGGGGGCACAGCTCAAGGCTGCAGACTCCATGCTGTCCCGTGAGTCAAGACAGCAAGGAATCTGGCTGGTCCATGGCCATGTCCCTTGGCATCTATCTTCTTACACACAGAAGATGCCCAGTGAACTCCGCAAACTCTTGGACTCAATGTGCCCAGCTGGAATCCGAACTGGAGGGCTTTCGCTGCCACGATGCCATTATCAACATCCCGGTGAGTCGTGTGTTGCTTGGGTCTCGTGTGGGGACTCGGGAGGGAAGGGAGTCCTGGGTCCCCTGCTCTTTAGGCTGCGCGCTTGGAGATGCGCATCACGCTGAGGCTGCAGGCTTACATCTCTGACAAAGTTGAAAATTTAGATTCTCATTAGACAGAAGAGTCTGTTCCACGCTTATTTCATCTGGGTAAGAAGGTGCTAGAGGGACCGCAATCAGACGGAATTTGCTTAAGTGTCTTCAGAGGCGCGCTGGGGGGAAGCAGCTGCAGCCGGGACCGTCTCCTGCCTTCAGCTCCCTTGCTCAAGGCCATCTGTTTCCCCACAAAGACACGTTTCCCAACATCATTCTATATATACCCCTCTCTGTCGAGCTCTCTCTCACACATACACACACTCATACACACACACGCTCGCACACACAAACAGTCTTCTCCCAAACAAAATTTGTACATGTAATCAACGTTTCCATATGGCCAAGTTCATCTGAATGTAATCGGAGCTAAGAAGCTAAATTTGGTCCAAAGAAACCCCGAGGTCCCGGCAGCACAAGGGCACAGGTGTGCACGCACGTAACCACACCATCTCCCTGTCTCTGTTGCATCCCTAGGTCTCCACCCAATGCACAGACGTCATTACACACACACAGCAACGAAGAGGGTGCTTTACTCTCCTTTATCAGGACTGACAAGGCTTCCAGAAGAGGAGGAGCTGCTCTATCCCTTTCAGCTTGAAGGACATATCCAGGCACCTCAAGGGCAAAGCAGCTTAATCAAGCCCAACCCGCCAGATACCACCCACTTCTCACCCACCCACACTGGCTGTGGACGTCTTCTCCAGCCCCCCCACACCCACGGAATGCCACACACCTCGTGCCCTCTGGGGTCCTCCTGCCCACCCCACAGCTAAACGTCAAGCCTCATCCTTCATGGTTCGCGTCTCCACACTTTCTCTGCTGTCTCTGTTCCCATCCTCAGCCTGCCGGCCGAGGTCTCGTGGGCAGGGCCCCTTCCCTGCAATGCCATTCTGTACCCTCCATCCAGCACCACCAGGTAAATCCGTTTTCTGTGAACACCAATCCGAGACCACTCCTTGCACAGTACATTCGATAACCCCCTATTTTTTTCAAAAATTTTAATGTTTATTTACTTATTTTTAATTTTTTTAACATTTATTCATTTTTGAGAGACAGAGAAAGACAGAGCATGAGCGGGGAAGGGGCAAAGAGAGAGGGAGACACAGAATCCGAAGCAGGCTCCAGGCTCTGAGCCATCAGCACAGAGCCCGACGCGGGGCTCAAACTCACGAACTGCGTGATCATGACCTGAGCTGAAGTTGGATGCTCAACCGACTGAGCCACCCAGGCACCCCTTTAATGTATATTTTTAAGAGACACAGAGAGGGAGAGACAGAGTGCAAGCGGGGGAGGGGCAGAGAGAGGGAGACACAGAATTTGAAGAAGGCTCCAGACTCTGAGCTGTCAGCACAGAGGCCAATGCAGAGCTCAAACCCACGGATTGTGAGATCATGACCTGAGCTGAACTTGGATGCTTAACTGACTGAGCCACCCAGACACCCCTCGATAACCCCCTATGACCTGCTGGGCAAAGTCATCCAGTCCAGACCCCTGTATTACAGGAGCCCCTTCTCAAATCTTCCCATCGATGAGGCTTCCAGCCCCTCCCAGTGGTGTGAACTTGCTTACACAAAAGAAGAGTCAACAAGGCAGAGTTTCGTTGTCTCTGGAGTTCTTAAAACCTGGGTTCAAGCTCAAGGCTCCCTCCACCGACTCTTTCTCTAATGCTACCTGGGTAACCTGGGGGTTTCCAGCATGCAGCCTGCCCCAATGAATGCTGCTTCCGAGCAGATGGTGGAGGGGACTGGGAAAGACTCACTCTGACCCCTGAGTGTGTGAGTGTGTAGAGGGCAGCAGCTAATGCTGTCCCAGCAGGGGATAAAGCCAGAGGACACACAGTGACAATCCCACAAGGACCACCTTCTACATTTAGATTGCTCACGTGCACTTGGCTTTGCCTCTAGGAGACTCACACCCAGACCCATTCTGAATAATCAGTGATAGATGTGGGCTTGCTCACTTCTGTCCCCGGAAGCCAAACACCATTGAGAAGGGCAGCAAGAGGTCCAAGGCTGCAACCCACCAATGGGTGTGGCGTGGCCAGGAAATGCCTCAGGATCCAAGCTGTTGCCACTGCCTGGGTCCTGGACACAGACGTGAGCTGCCGGGCTCCCAGGCACTGCACAGGAGACACACACGCATACCTGTGCATAGGAGACGTGCACACCGCCGGGGAGGCCAAGGGGGGCCCGTCCTCCTCTGCCCAGCAGACCTCATCCAAGGAGAGGTCTGACTGCTCTCCTTGCAGAATTACAGGGTGACTCTGAGTGGATGAAGACTCTGCTTAATATTTTTGGTAATGAAAACACTTTGTAGGACAAGTGCTTTTTAAGACTCAGAGATGGGGGAATCTGAGTGGCATTTTAAATGGGCTGTTGGACAAGATTCGCCATGGCCCTGGTAAATGTCACACATTTCACCAGCTGGGCGAAGAGGCATGTTAGCTATGTTTCTCCCAAACCTGATTCAAATGGAAAGTGCCTTTTGAATATTTGGTTCTGTTTTCTATTATGTCAGACATGTGGGAGAGAAACAAAGAGAACAAGCGAGGAGAGTGTGGGCAAGGGGGTCCTGCAGATGGGAGACTGGGGGCTCTGGTTTTGGGGGTGTGCACAAAGGAAGCGAGAAATAACCCAGGAGGGGACAGCAGCTGAGGGGACAGCAGCTCTTAGAGCAGCATAAATACTTCGGAGGGGCTCAAGCTGGGAAACCCTGCCCTTCCTGTGGAGTGGAGTGGGGTGGTTGTGGCTGATTGGCTGGCCGGCCCTCTCCAGAGCAATTAGGGCCCTCGTGGGGAACCATGTTTATGTTGGAAGACAAGTTTGCTCCGAATTCAGAATGCACATGATGTCGGATGACCTCCGAGTAGCTTCTGTTCTGGTCCCATGATGAGCTGCACGGTGGCCAGTCCCATAATGCATTAGGACAGGGCCCAGATCAACCCCGAGGTGGGGCCGTGAGGACGAAGAGGGTACTGAGCCATTGGGCCATTGGGGAATTGGGATGGCTCAGATAGAGGGACAGGGCGCGTCTCCAGCAGTGAACAGACCAGAAATCGGTCCTACGGTCAAGCACATTTTCCGGCTTCTTCTGCACATGGAAAATAAAAGAATGTTGGTGCGTGGCCAGAATTAAGTGGGGCTCCAGGACTGCAAGTCATGGGAGCCTATTACAGCACAAACAGCAAAGCCACAAACACGGAAGGGCAGGGACTGATGTCTATTAAAAAGCTGCGGGGGTGTCTCCTGGAACCCAGGAGCAGGCACACGTGGGGCTTTGGGAGGGAGCTTTGGGGATGGGGACGCCGCGCCCCCGTGGCTCCCGTTCCTGCTCCCCCAGGCACATCTGACGTCCCCCTGCTCCCTGAAGACGTCTGGCTCCCTAGGCTCAGGGTGGCACGTACACAGAACGGGTCTGAAAAATGAAGGTTCCAGATTGCCGAGGGAGGGCATGTGCTTGGCTCTGCTGGGGCCCGAGGTCCCTCATGGCCCCATCATGTGTGGTTTGAGAGGGGCTGGGCCACTTGAGGACTGTGGGGTCATCATAGGGCAGGCAGTGCCCGGGAGACGTCCTGCAAATGTTCACCGTAGGCAAACCTAAAAGGAGGCAGGGGGGGGGCAGCTGATGGCCTCTGGGGACCTCGAGAGGGCAGAGAAAGGCCCAACCTGAGCCCCAGGGTCAGACAGCAGCAGGAGAGTGCTTTTCTGGAGCCTCCATGGGGTCAGAGCCCCTTGGTCTCTTCTGCCCACATGTCTCTTTGCCCACATGTCTCTCCCAGACAAGCCCGTCCCACAGCGTGGTTGTGCCTTTAACAAATCCACCCCACCCCCAGGACCTCCCTGGGCAGCTGGGCAGGACATAAGTCACCTGAGTCCCCCCTCTCATCACCCGACCCGGCCCCTGTGGGATCTGTGCTGCTGGCGGGCAGACTGTCTTGTCCACCAGCAGGGCAGTGTCCCTGCGTGGGTGTTTGTATGAGCATGTGCGGGCCACCGCCACAAAGTGCCCCAGACCCAGAGGCCTCAATGGTAGACATGTATCCCTCCCAGTCCTGGGGGCTGGGGGTCTGTGATCAAGGTGTGCACAGGGCTGGGTCTTCCGGAGGGCTCTCCCCTTGTTGTGCAGACACCGTCCTCTCCCTCCATCCCCACACGGCCATCCCTCTGTGTGTCTGTGTCCTGACCTCCTCTTCTTACAAGGACAGTCAGGTGGGACCAGGACCTGCCCTATTGACCTCCTTTTCCCTTAATCATCTCTTTAAAGGACGTGTCTCCAAATACAGTCGCATCATGAGGTCCTGGGGGTTAGGCCTTCAACGGGGGATTCTGAGGGGATACAACTGCCCCAGGACAGCATTCAGTGAAGAGTCACTGTGAACCGGAGGCTCATGTGGCCAGTGAGCCAAGACGGGAGGCAGTGCAGGGGAGTCCACGCTGGTCAAACGCCACACGCTTACCTGAACGCGGACGCGACTCTGATGTCCCAATCAGACATCGCAATCTGACACCCGAGGGGAGAAGCGATTCATGGATAGTGAGTTGTGTAGTCCGGCGACCCTTCCTGAGAACGAGTTGGCTATTGCAATCAATGGCTCGCAGGTAAACAGTGGAACACCTGTGCCCCTGCCCACACAGGTACACACGCACACACGCACATCAAATTCTAAACACACGATCACGGTATACACACATCACATCACAAACATACCTGTGGACATCACTGGTAATGGCGTGGTAATATCTTGTCAATGCAGATGAGCTCTGGGCTCAGCGGGTAGGTGTCCTCACAAAAGGCCTTTCCAGCAGGAGCCGTGTTGAGGTGGAAGAAGGCTCAGTGTCTCTGGACGGGTTCCTGGTTGCAGATGAAGCTGATGTGCTCATGCCGTGCTCTCTGCCACGGAGACCCTGCACTATTTGGGGAAATCACGTGGGTCCTGCACATGGGCTCAGGCCGTGCAAAAACACACGGTGTTGGGAAAATAGCAGTTGTCAATATAATTGTCTTAACTGCCAACACAGAGGGATGGACGAGGCCGCCAGATGGGATTATCAAGAGTGTCCTGGGATGGGTCACAACGCCACACATTAGAAGCTCTCTGGGATGTACCCATCGTTCCAATGCACTTTTTGGACTTCCTTTGAAGAAACTATTTTTTTTTTTCTGCTCTGTGTCTGTGATTTTTGATGTGGAAATTGCCCACTGCTCTTATGTCACACAAAGTGATAAAATTATTATATGCAAGCTTACGACTGGATATAATCTGGGGGATAGAAACAGGTGTGTAAGGATGTAAGAATTCTTTCTGATTCTGAAAACTGCAGTTCTGAGTTTATAGCATCAACTAGTATTTTTTAAAATTTTTTTAATGTTTAATTATTTTTGAGAGATAGAGACACAAGCAGGGGAGGGGAGAGAGACAGGGAGACCAGAATCCAAAGCAGGCTCCAGGCTCTGAGCTGTCATCACAGAGCCCGACGCAGGGCTGGAACCCACAAACCGTGAAATCATGACCTGAGCCAAAGTCAGAGGCTCAACCAACTGAGCCACACAGGCGCCCCATCAACCAGTATTTTTTAAATGGTTTTTTGAACTTAACTTAAAAATGAGTCTTCTTGTACACAATCTGAACACACATTATGAGCAATTTAATGTGAAGCTACCACCATTGTATCATTTTCTCCTGGTTTTCTGAACTGAGTCCCTCAGGCAAAGTCTCAGGCTGAATGCCTTTCTACCCCTTCGGCATCTATCTGCCTCTTGGTTGGTTCCTTTTCTTCTTGGGATAATTTGACTTTTTGAGGCAATAGGTATTAGTCAAAGTATGATGCCTGTTTTCTTTGGCGGCTGTGTTCTATCTATTACTTTTTTCTTCCTCTACTGATCCCACTGGAAACGCAATGGATGGAATGATAAGTTAATGGGTTTCTAGAAGTTTCTTCTCCAGGTTTGTGTATCTGTTCCCATAATGGGTTGTTGGCAGTTTAGGAACACATCTACTTCATTCGCAGAGGAATTAACTGAGATATTATTAAGACGAAGCTGATGTTTCAAGACTGCACAGCAGTGGAACCCACCCACCTATAGGGGAGAGGGGAGCTGAGCCCCAGAACTACACAAAGGTAGAAAGTGGGGAGCACCCTGAAAGGGGCTTTTCAAGACTCCAAAAGTTCAGAGAACTTTGACCCTTTACCAAAAGGAAAGGGTCTAAGCAAAACAGTCTAGACAAAAGCAAAGTTGTCTAGAACTTTGACCCTTTACCAAAAGGAAAGGTGAGGGGGGTAGGGAGCTACATTTTACAATTGTCAATAATTCCTGAATTATAATTGGGCATCAAACCGATCTTTCAGGAAACAAGGTCTCTCCCGCCTTCCAAAATGAGCCTGTGTTACCTGCAGCCACACCCACAGAGCAGCCGCCCTCTGCACCCTGTCCTGGGGCACTCCCATCTGGGGGGCACTGTCCCAGGGGACGGGCCACCCAAAACAGTGACAGTTTGGGTGAGAAGGGGGACAGTCTCAGACAGCAGAGTTCTCTTTTGGTGCCTTCCACAGCTTGGGCAGAAATCAGGAGAAGATTCTCAGGGAAACGGATAGAAAATACGGAATGTAGATTTATTTTTGAAACCAGTGACAGATGTCTGTATCAGTTTCTAATGAGAAACAGATGGCACACTCAGAATGGATATTGGAGGGAATTTTAGGGAAGAAATGATTTACAAAGGTGTGAGCAGTGTGTAGGGAAACGGCCGGGTCCTGCACTGGTAACAGCTGGTCTCTAAACCTCAGAGACAGGCTCAGAGAACCTTCTGGATTCAGAGACACAGGGAGGGGGGTAAGGAGAAGTGTCTCCTGGGGGCTGATGTCATCGTCCAAGGGTCCCGATCTACAGGGAGCCAGTGGGTTAGATACCCCAACCCCTCTCCTGCCTTGTCTCCTATAAGTGCCTCCATTGGCCAATCCCAAGGGCCAAAGGCATGGGGTCCATAAATACAGGGTAGACTCCTGAGCACAGAGCCGGGGGCAACAGGGAGGAGAATGTGATTAGACCTCCTACTCTGGGGGTCATTTCTTCCCCGTGTCCTCTGTGGGCTTGGTTTTGTCACTCCTGGAGTGCTGTGAGGACACCAGCCTCAGCCCTATTGCTACTCTGCATATTCTCTGTGTGTCCTGTGGTTTCAATCACCAGGTGTCTCCAAAGCCAGTACCCCCGACGTTAACCACTATCCTGGGTCCACCATACTTCTAAATGCCAACCAGCACATGCCACCTGTGTGTCCCCAAGCCACCACTCAACACCACGGTATATCTGAAACTCTACCACCTCCAACTCTCTGCCCAATGAGAAGCTCAAGCTTACCCTGTCCCTGACTGTCCCCATAACCCAGGAGAGTTGTCCTTTCTTTTCATTTGCTCTGCTGTGCACACACAGGTGTTTTCTCCTCTCTTTTTCTGCCACCACCGTCTGAGGGAGGTTTTTGTCATCCTGCATCCAGCCTTCCCTTAGCATAACCACCAGAAGTAGGCCCCTAACCCGCGGGTCTGCTCAAGCTTCTATCAAGGGACAGCCCTGGGCTGTTCTTGCAGCACTGGGCATGGCAGTGGTAGCCAGGACCCCAATGTCACACTTCTGCTGAACAGCAGACAGTTTCACAGTGTATCACGACTTGGGTGGCTTCAGAAGAAATGACTTGTCATGAATGAAAATTAAAGAAGAAAATGCTGTGAATGGTTCCTTCTATGAAGTTTGATGAGCAGGAGGGAACTTTTGGTGGTGATGGACATGTCATACAACTTGAGGGTGGTGATGGATGTGTGGGTAAATACACCAACCCAAACCATCCCACTGTGCCCCCAACATGGGTGCCTGTCACCACATGTAAGTTATACCTCAATAATGTTGGTTCTTTACAAAGTTCAATAGGACGGTTTCAAGGTTTGCTGGATTCTGAGGTTGGACTCCTCTGCATTCTTATACCCTTGGATTAGTTAGAGCGATCACTGCTGGTCCCCACATGACAAAGAGGCGCCCATCCCAGCAGGCTTGCACCTCCAGGACACTATACCTTGTTCACATCCTGCTGGGTGTTCCAGGACTTCTAAGTGATGAGTCAGGGAGCCAGCCTCTTCTCCTTGCATCCTGGGGCTCTTCTCTATGCTGGGACCTCAGAGCAGCTCCCGAGATCGTCTGCATCCAGCCAGCAAATGGCATGAGCACAGGGACTAACCTAGACATTCGAGAAGTCAGGGCTGGAGGTGTCCAACATGGCCTCCACACACATGCCCGTGGCCAGAATGAGTCAAATGGCCCTGCCTAGATGTCTGGGGCTGTGGGCTGCTACATATCAGGAGGAGAAGAGATATGGCAAACGTGCCCCCTTATCCCTACAGCAGCTTTCTGGATGGGGTCATAGTGGGTGGAACTGGAGGCATAGCCTCGGTTCCCAGAAACTGCACAGAAGCCAAAGCCTACTCTACTTAAAACACACACCCCAGTTGCATGTGCCTTTAAAATGTAGAGTCGGGGGCGCCTGGGGGCTCAGTCAGTTAAGCATCTGACTCTAGATTTCGGCTCAGGTCATGATGTCACCGTTCGTGGGTTCGAGCCCCACGTTGGGCTCTGTGCTGACAGCTCAGAGCCTGGAGCCTGCTTCGGATTCTGTGTCTCCCTCTCTCTCTGCCCTACCCCTACCCGCACTCTGTCTCTCTCTGTCTCTCAAAAATGAATACACGTTAAAAAAAGCAAGATAAAAAATAAAAAATAAGACGTACAGAGTCTCTGTGAATCATTGGAGCACTTGATTCCCTCACAGCACTTTGGAGGGTGTGCTCAAATCTGCACATGTTTAGAGGCACATATCATTCATGCAAAGACCATCCACCACTTGCCACAGGGATGGGGCTGAGAGCTCCTGGCTGCAGCTCCCCTCAAGCCCAGGGGACACAAACAATGTGGCTGCCTATGGAAGTGGGGTCAGAGGAGCCAAGGGCAGAAGCAGGGACATCAGCTGGGGGTGCCTGGGGGTGCTGAGCTCCACCAGGGCCCAAGCTAGATGTCTCATGGCACCCAGTGGAGATTCACCAGCACCTCGAGAACACCACCCTGGGCCCTTGGCTTGGACAGAGTGGGGTGCTACCACTGAGGTCCAGGGATGCTTCTCCCCTGTGGTCTCTATCCCTCCACCGTGGAGTCCAGGGTCTAAACCTAGGGATGTTTTTCGAGAGTGCCACCAAGGGATGAGTTTTCAGAAAGGGCATGGTGGCTACCTCCTTTGTCTGAATTTTGTTAACAAAGGACCATATTAATCATGTTTTCATTTTCTGTATCTTGTGATGCTTTGACATCCTTTTGTAAAATTTTTTAATGTTTATTTACTTTTGAAAGAGAGAGACAGATCATGAGCAGGGGAGGGGCAGAGAGAGAGGGAGACACAGAATCTGAAGCAGGATCCAGGCTCCGAGCAGTCAGCACAGGGCCCGATGTGGGGCTCAAACCCGCGAACCTGTGAGATCATGACCCGAGCCGAAGTTGGATGCTTAACCAACTCAATCACCCAGACACCCCTAATGATGTTTTGACATCTTAAAAATCTTGCTGGCTGGGGAGTGCCTGCCCCTTCCATGGCCAGCCAGTTTGGAGAGATAGCAAGTGCTCTGAAGGGGGAGTGCCTCTCATACACAAACTAACCCACCCCACATCTATACCTCCAGCCACCCCCTTCATCTGCTTCTTGTACAACAAGCCATCATTTCCCTTGTCCTGAATCATCCCAGGGCCAGGCACTAGGCAACTAGCTACCACCTCTGTACCCCAAAGCCCACTAGAATTATTCAAATAGTCCAACCCTATATGTTGATTCTGCTCTGGCTTTCCTTTCCCATGGAAACCCCAATAAAGGCTGCAGCCTAGGCTTTCCACCCACTCCTGCCCCTGTGCCCTGACCAGAACCTGGTACACCCAATCGGCCCTATGTGGTACACATCTTCTATTAAGAAATGTAAGCAATAAAGCTTTCGAGGGTGCTGGCCTCTCCACATCCTCCCCAGGTTATCCCCATAAATTAAACCCCCAAAGGCACAAATTGAACAAGGGTCAGTTAATGTTTTCTGTAACTCCACTTCCATCTCTGCTAAGGCGGATGTGATGCTGTGAACACTTACTCTGCCCACCTTGCAAAGCTTAATTCAGTGCCACGTCATCCCTGGGAGACTGTCACACATATCCTGCTCACTGCCATCTGAAATCCAGTTGTCCCAGCTCTGTCTGCCACCAGCCCATATTTATACACGGTGCTAAGACTATGCAGCATGTCTCTCCATGACCAATGGTTTCAACCACACGGACACTGTCTTTGGGTTTAGCATCAGTGAGTCACAAACGAGAGCAGAGTTTGTATTATTAATGAATGTGCTGATTCTGCCGCACATCTGCAGAGTTCTCGGTATTTTCCAGAGCAATTTCTCAGCTTCTCATGGGGTCCTAAGAACCCTGGTGGGTAGGCAGAGCAGACACTGCTATTTCATCTGACTTATGAGGAAAGACGGACCAGAGGGTGAGCTGGCTTGCCTCAGGACACACAGCTGGTCAATAATTGCGCCAGGAGCCACATCTGCAGATCCCTCTGCCGCAAGATGCCTATTCCGTTCAACTGGAATTTCCTGTTTGCTCTCTCCATATTTAAACACGCACACCCATGAAAGAAGCGTGATAAAGGACAGCTAAAAACCACACAAAGTCACTGTTTGTCTTGTTGTAAGAAACCACAGCTTTGTCAACACCAGCGTAGGACTGTAGGGACCTTGCCAACTCACCCAGTGCCAGGAACTATGCTGGCATCAGGGTGGCAAATACACAGAGAACAGATACTGACCAGGCTTACAGAAGTCAAAGAACTGACGGATGCCATGATTTCATAGGGCCACAATATCAGAGTGACCATCATGCACACTCAGACCGGAACAGGTGCTGGGCAAAGAGGCACAGGATGCTGAGTGAACCTCCAATGCAGGGGCCTCAGTGTGGAGGGAGGTACCTTCGAGAAGTGAGGTGTCCACATAGGCCAAAACGATGGGGAGTGAACAGCAGGCAAAGAGCAAAAGACATGTAGGCAGAAGTAAGGAAGTTTCCAACAAGGTGGACAGGGTGAGTAAGCCCCATGGCAAGAAGAAACAGGTGTTCTTGCACGCACAGAAGGATGCCCAAAAGGACAAGGACATAGACAAAGGAAGCAGAAGAGGAACAAAGGGATTGAGGACAGGACACCTTTCTTCTATGAGTCTGAAACTACCCCCAACACTTAACTATATCCCAAACACTAACCCCGACATTAACCATATACATAACACTAACCCTACTCAAAACCCTAACCCAAAAATACAGAGAGACAGAATGAGGAAGCAGAGAAGGAAAAAAGGGCTGGAGGGGCAGGCCGACTTTGCACTATGAGTCCTAAACCTAAACCTACCCTAACCCTAACCCTAACCTAACCCCTAACCCTAACCCTAACCCTAACCCCTAACCTTAACCCTAACCCCTAGCCCTAACCCTAACCCTAACCCCTAACCCTAACCCTAACCTGAAATGCCTGGGAAGATTTCAAGCAAATGGGATGATCTGACCACACGCTTTCTGTTCTATGGGAATGGGCAGAGAAGGTGACAGTGGGAACAAAGACACTGGAGAAAAGGCTGAGGCTAGTGTCCAGGCCACAGATGATTCGAGACGACCCAGAAACCTTGAGAAGACAGCCTGGGACCCTGACTCTGAGGCCACGTCTTCCAGGAGCCCCAGGAGCCCCCTTGAAGCACACATGGCACCCACACAATTAGCATTCAGGGCCGCCTTCCCCACAGCTGCACTGGCACATCTGTAGGGACCTCCAGCGGCTCAGCCACTCTGCGGGTGACAGATAGCTCTGGAAGGAAACCGATGTTCCAGATGGAGATGGCCAGTTTAATTTGCAGCTTCTAAATCTGTACAGATACAGCGTGCTGTCATTAAAGATTCATTTAGACTTATCTTAATAGGAAACAATATAACTCAACCAGACCCATAAATGACAAATTGCCCTCCCTCAAGAGAAATCTTAAGGCAAAAGACGTGACTTTCCATCATTTGATCCAGTAGTTAATTTCCGCGTAGCTGACAGCACTTTGCTGCGTTCAGAATGATGACTACTCTGGCCCTGTCCTGTCCAATATACTACAACCAACAATATGAGCTTCACCTTCTCAAAGAGGCGGACCTTTGGCACCAGACGGAAAGTCTCGGTCATTGAACCGGAGGAGTTTATGGCTTACATAACAGCGATTCTGTGCTACCTCTTGGTTGTAAAGAGTGGAGAAAACAAAAAAAGCGGAGGGGGGAAAGTGATAGGAATGAGCTCCCCAATTGTATAGCTACAAATATGCCCAAGAGGGAGTAAGTAATGGTTTCAGGAGCCTTGGGCATTGGGGACACTTCTTTCTTTGTAACTCCTACAAGGCAGGGGCAGCTCAATGTAGGGCAATGCAAAGGGAACAAGAAGTTGGGAGTCATATAGACCTACTGCTTCCTAGAGAGTTAATACAATAAGGTGGTTAAGGAATGTGTCCCTGGAGACTAGCTTGTGTTTGAGTCCCAACTCCGTCACCCTCAGGCAAAGGGCTGAACTTCTAAGCCCATTTCAACGTCTATCAAAAAGGAAAGGGAGGATGTCATTGATTCCACATCATACACTTCTTGTTAACATTTAGATGAAATAATGCAAGCAAAACATCCATGCAGTGACCAGCATCTAAAACTAATAGCAGCACCAGTGAGCACTTACTGTTACTCGCTGTACAATGGTATATAAATCCCAGGGTATGTTTCTTAGTCTATCTCAGGTTAAATTAGATGAAAATGTGTGCAGAACGCCTGGTTCAGCAGCTGGCATGCTGTTCAGCCACTGAAACCCTTCATTCCTCACTCTGTATTCCAAAACTTGCTGTATATCTACCTAGTCTCTTGATCAAATAATCCTTGGGTGAGACATTTTTTCAACCACACAGCAAAAGAACATGCTTTATGCATCAGCTAATTATGTTCCAGGATTCTGGCACTCAGACTCTGGAGTATCATGAATGCTTCATCTTCAGTGACAGCCTCAGGTTCAGGATTTGTCAGCTGGAGCCCCTCAGCCTATAAAAGGAAGTTGGGCACCATGTTTTTAGATGTCTCTGGTTGCCAGTCTCCCAGTGGGCACTGGAGATCATTCATGTCCACCTGAGCCAAGAGCTTAGCCCAAGAACTCACCTTAAACTCACACCATCTTGGGTCCCAAGTGTGTGTGTGTGTGTGTGTGTGTGTGTGTGTGTGTGTGTGTGGAGGGTGGTGGAGGCATTCCCTCAACCATCCTGGAATGCCAGGGTCAAAGGACTATGAGGTCAAAAGGCATAGGCGTGGCTGACAAGTTTCAATGGAAGCATATAAGTGAAAGCATTTGGTAGGAGAGAGACATGGGAGGGGAAGACAGACCCATTATCTATTTCTGCATGACAGTATTGCCACCAACTCTGTACTCTGACAACACACATTTATCATCTTGCAGTTTCTGTGAGTCAAGGACCCCAGCATGCACAGCACATGCAAGGCTGAAGTCAAGGTGGCAGTGGGGCTGAGTGCTCATGTGCAGCCCAACTGGGGAAGGAAGCGTCTGCCTCCAAATGCTTGTGGTTGTTGGCAGAATTCTGTCTGTGGCAGGTTGTCTGGCTGAGGGTTTTGGGTTCTGACCAATTGGAGGCCAGGGGCTGAAGCAAGCCACCGGGCAACACAGACCTTACCATCCTGTAAGTTATCTTGTACCTACTCCTGGGACTGCTGCATTGTCTTGTTAGGGGCACATCTCAGGACCCATCCACACTCATAAGGGGTGAAAGGGTGTGAAGGTGGGGAGGTGGGGTCATGGGGGCCACATTCAACCCAGTCCAGTGCAGTCGGCATTGTGTAGGTTAAATATCGTCTTACCTGCAAGCAATTCTCTTGATGGGTTGTGAGCATATGGGAAGATTCTAGATGTCTCTGTTCCATTTGGGAGAAGAGAAGTATCTGAGGATTAAAATGAGGGAATGAGGGTACAGGTGAAAGATAAATCAGGGTCTCTAGCTTAAGAAAGAAATGACATTTTTTTTTTTGTTTTACAGAAGGATGTATCTCTTCTGAAAATGGATTGTCCAGTCCTCTGACAGGATAAGTGCCCCTGATGCCTGTCTTGTGGGGAAAGGCCAGCAGGGTCTACCTCCACCCCATTAGGGTACTTTGGACTCAGTCCTGGCCATTCACTGCAGGACCCTCAGCCAATCCATTTCTCTCAGAGTTGGCCTGCTCTGGAATGCTGTGACCATCTGGCACAGAGTGACTAACACTGGCCAGCTGCCTTCCACCCAGGTCATGGTGGCTTCATGCAGAAAGGACAGGAGGCTTGGGGGGAGTGCCAGGGAGCACCTCACACAAAGCTCAGAGAAAGGTGAGGCGGCACTTACTAAACCCTAGGTATTGAAAATCTTGTTTATTTATTTTATTTCTAATGTTTATTTATTTTTGAGAGAGAGAGAGAGACAGAGACAGAGACAGAGCACAAGTGGGGGGTGGGCAGAGAGAGAGGGAGACACAAAGGCCTTAGGCTCCAAGCTGTTGGCACAGAGCCCAATACAGGGCTTGAACCCACAAACCGCAAGATCATGACCTGAGCTGAAGTTGGACACTTAACCAACTGAGGTATCCAGGTGCCCTGAAAATCCTCCTAAAAGGGGAGATTGGTATAGGTCTCAGCAGGAGGCCCTGGGTCTGCCCATTAAGAGGAGATCTGGGGAGCGGTTGCACCTGGCATGACCTTCACCTGGCTTGACCTTCACCTGGCATGAACTTGTGAGAACTCGCTGAGCATCATCGGCTTTCTCACCTGGAGCTCCAGCACTGCTGGAGGCTCCACGTTCTCCCTGGTGGGTGTGATGTGCATCCCTGTGAAGAACATGTCCTCCATCAGACCAAGTCCAAGAAGTTAGGAAGATGCACCTGGGACTCTAAGATGTGGCAGGAACAGCGGCCCTGATCTCTGCAGAGGTACTTATCCCTCTCCACAGGGAGAAGTTGCTCGTAGAATCCAACGTCACCACAAGGGCCTCCAAGGGTGCTCCTTAGAGCCTTAGTGCCACAAGAGGCTCTCGTGCTGGTGCATTTGGGAGCACTGCACACAGCGGCTTCTGGGTGGCTCCCAGAGGAGGCCCCAAGGACAGAATGCTGCTGCACTCAGAATCTCTCCAGCATACTCGTGCCCGGGGTTTCTGATGCTCTATCAGCGACAACTACTAATATTTCACAGACTTGGTGTGACACAGAACACGTGGGAAACACTGATGTGCCCACAGACCCATTCATTTACAGGTATCTACTGTGCACCAGCTCCGTGCCAGGCACTGTGACAGGTGCGAGGGGGTCTGGCCATAAAAAGAACAGATGACAGATCCTGCCTCCAGACCTTCTGTTCCAGGCCAAAGATCGAGTAAGTAAGATGTGCAGGATGTCAGAGGTAAGTCCTAGGGAGGACAAATAAAGCAAAGCAGAAGATAGGCAGATGGGAGCAGTTGAAATTTTAAGTGAAATAACTGAGAGGTCCTCACCAATAAGGATATATCAGTCAGTACTTGAGGGAAGTGAGCAGGTGGGCACCCGAAGAAAAAGCATCATAGCCAAAAGGAACAGCAAGTGGGTCCTGAGGTATGAGTGCCCTGAAACCAATGTAGCCTGCAAAGAGGCCAGGGTAGTTGAGCAGAGGACGTGAGGTGTGAAAGGAAATAGGTGAAATCAGAGAGGTGATGGGAACGAAATCCAGTGGAGCCCAAGAAATAATGAAGGCTCATAGGTAAGGGGGCCAAGTCTAGAAGAATCTGATGGGTAAGGGGGTGCAATCCTCTATAGTCTGATAGAGAGGACCACATTCTTTAGGGCCTATGAAGCAAGAAAGGAGGCAAATCCTATAGGGTCTGATGGTTAAGAGGAGTGGAGCAAATCTGCTAGGGTTGCATAGGTAATGGCAGTGTATCATGCAGGGTCTAATAGCTCACGTTAAGGACTTTGGCTCTGACTGTAAGATAGGGAACTACTAGCAGATTCTGGGCAGAGAAGCCATCTGGCCATAATCTCACAGAGGGTCCCTCTGGAAACAAGACTGAGAGCAGAATGAGGGAGGGGCCAGGGTGGAAGCTGGCAGACCAGTTTCACAGGCCACTGCTATAATCCGGGAGAGCTGATGGGGACTCGGGCCAGGGAGATAAGAGGGCCATACATAACCGCTCTTCCTTACCAGAAAGAGTCATTCCCTATTCCTCCTTCAAGCTCTCTCTCAGCTTTCCTCTCCATAAACCACAGTCTTTAAATGTAATGCTCTGCACGAATCTTGGGCAATCCACTCTTAGACATTGTTATGTTTTTTCCACCTAATTGAGCGAGTGGTTAAGAATTTAAGACATTTTACAGCACTTATTAATCTATTGTCAGTGTTTAATTTTATAGACAGGAACCAGTTAAAAGCCAAGCTGTAAAATTTCACTATGGCTCCCTGGCCCTTCATATAGATCACAAGATTCACAGTGAGGGAGGAAGAGGGGGCAAGGAGAGCAAATTCGATTCCCCACTGGCCAGCCTCCCCAGTGGGAGGTGCCTAGGTGTCCTTTTTCTAACTCATACCAATCAACTCACCACAACATGAAGATGAATTATACAGAGAGCTTCCTATCAAGCAAACGTGAGGACAAGCATTGCCCTCAATTCCAGCAGAGGGGCTCTGTGGTGGCAATCCGGACACACCTGGGATGGGCACCAATGACTTCTCCAAAGAACAGCCAGAACAAGTGCCTGAGCATTCCCTACCAAGAGCTCCTTGCACAACCGAACCTGTTGTGTTGTTTGCAGGTGCATTTGCAAAACTTTTATGAGGAAGTCAGACCTCCCATGCCATGAACATCACATGATGCACTGGAGTCCTCTAAAGGTTCTTCCATGATGCAGACAGATGCTGGGTAACTCACACCCTCACAAGGTGTCCTGTCCAATTAATTGGTCCCAATTTGCCCCTTGGGAAAGGTCTTGAAGATCCCACACTCTTACCAGAAGGGATCTAGCCATTATCACAAACAATACCAGGTTGGCTGTAATCCCAAATACAAACTGTGTTTCCTTCATGCCCCCAAACATGCTAAGCAGGTCCCTCCCTCCTACAGACCTTACTCATTACTTAACTGCTATCAGGAGTTCAGAGATGAGCTCTCTGCTCTCGAGGAGACAGTGGGTTTGTGAAAAACTAAAGCACGTGATAAGGGTGGTCCTAGTCAGTTCCGGGAACATGTGGCATGGGACGCAGACGTCCAATGGGTTCTACTTTGCAAGGGCAGAAGCAGAACTGGGGCCAGGTAAGGTTCCCCTGTGAAAGAGACCTTGTGGGTGGATTTGCAAGATGTAACAACAGACCCAGGGCAGGATGAGTGACCACGATCCCTTCAGGGACTTGGCAGAGACTTCATTCTGAAGATGCATCCCACCCCCTCCCATCCAAGCCCGCTCTGCAGGCATAATTCCCCTCCCTGTGATCCCAGCCTCCTGGGAAGCTACTTACTTCCTCTTCCACTCCTGATTACCGCAACTAAATGATAAGTTATAGTTTCCTTTTAACAGGCTTCCAGCTCAGTGTATGAACTAATCATACACATGGAATCAGAGATGTGGGTCACCATGGTGTCATCTATGATGACCCATGTGACAAATTCTTCTTAGAAGCTGCATTGGGCTTTGCCTGGACTCCTCAAGCTGCATGCCTCCTCACACACCTGTTTTTCTCATCTGCCAGGAAATTCGGAGCCAAGCTTCATGCTCCGCTGTCAGACCTCATTCTCTCTTAAGAACTTTTTCAGATACAATTAACTTTCTTCCTTCTTTTCCCCTGCCCCCAATCATTCACAAAGATTTCATCACTTAGTTACTGTCCTTTTGGTCTTAATTCACCTCTAATCTCTGCTAGAAGCCAGTGGGGATTTAGGGAATTAATTCAACTGTTCCTTATCTATGAACTCACGGTGACCACTGCCCCATGGTGGAAAATCACTCTCGGTGCAGACACAGTTCAATTGAGACATGAAAACTCGTGTAAGAGGAGTCTATCCAGCAGGCCTGGGAAAAGCTGGCCTTCGCAGACTATTAACAGCACAGGGAAAAGCATGTGACATTGAAGTCGCTTCTAAGGAAAAGATGTAAAGCCACATACAATGCAGTGTGACCCTCATTTTGGAGAAAAGAAACATGAAGCATGTGTACAGATGTAAACGTGTGAAGACGGTATGCTAATAGGTTAACGCAATGGTATCTGGGATACAGGATTAGTAGTGATTTTCAATCCTCCTTTCAGACTTTTCATTTTGCTTATTTTTCTTCCCTTTGAATGTAACCTTTGCTCCTTCATTGCATGTTGTTTCCAGGTTTACTCATGTCAGCACCTATATATATATATATATATATATATATATATATATACACACACACACACACACACACACACACAAATCATTCATATAAACCACTGGATAGCATTTCACTGTGTGAGCACATCACAGTTATTTATCTACTCCCATACTGGTGAAGGTTTAAACAGTTCCCTATCACTTAGAGTTACAATTTTGCTATAACTTTGCAGCCAGCAGGTCCAAATGTTCCCTTAGAGTAGATCCTGAGATGTGGGACCACCGTCATGTCTCACAGGGTATGCATCTTCCAGTGTGATTAGCAAACCCATCTCCAAAATGTGTGATTCCTTATCAGCACTTGATATAACAAAGCTACTTTTTGTTTTGTTTTGGGCCAGTATGGTTAGTGTAGAGTGGTATCTCGGTATTGTGAGAATGTGCAGTTCCTGGATTGCAACTGAGGTTAAATATCTTTTCATGTGCTTTGGCCTTTCACATTTGCTCTTATAAATTGTCCACAACGTTCTGTGCCAATTTATCTGTTGGCTGATTTGTGTTGTTCATACTGGTTTCTAGGAATCGTTTGTTAAAAATGATCGTTTATTTACAGGATATTAATCCACCTTCTCTGGTCGCACTTTGATTCATTAATGTATAGTTTCCTGACACATGAGGTCACAGCCAGGCCCTGTCCATCCCAACCTGAGTTGAGCTAATGGTGTATAAGTGAGCTAGATTCTGCCTCCAGAGCCCAACTGACACAGACAGACAGACACACACACACACACACACACACACACACACAGTCATCAAGGAAGCAGGAATTTGGGAGCCTTGGTTTTGGTACCCAAGTCACAAAGATGTAAATTCCTCAGAGAAAGAATGGACCAAGGACTTGAGTGTGGCCGGGGCATCACACAGATGTTCATCACGAGGCATTGTATTTCTCTTCTCTCTTAGGAAACTCTGATTTGCATCCGATGACTACAACCCTTTACATTGTTCTGATGGAGGAAAACATATTCCTTGCATAAAGAGCTTTGTCTCTTGACTGTTTCAAGACAACTGCCAAGCTGCTTCTTCACTGAGGTCTTTGGGGAGTGCATTCATGGAAGACCAGCCCATTTATGAATATTTCATCTCCTAGCTTGTGAAATGGCTGGCCTCCAGGATGACTGTACAGAGACCAGTCTCTCAAAACAACTCACAAGTCTGTAATATCTTCTACCAGAAGCAGTTTCCCAATATCTGAAGACAGGATCCCAGTCCAAACTTGGGTTTTATTTATTCTCCTCCCTGTCAATGAAAACAGTGGTGGAGCTGAAGTGGCCCCTCTTGGGGCACGTTGGTGAGAGTGTACCTTCACCCTGGGGACCTTCTTGCACCAACAGGCTTTCACTGTCAAACACCCTGTCCAGTTTGGTCAACGTTATTAACTGAAGGCTTCTCTGTACCACACACCATGTGAGGCATTGGGAACTGAGCTGTCTTTGTGAAGGCAGATAATACTTAGCATACCTGATTCTTGAGATGGGGTGGCAAGGGTGCAAAGGGGGTCCTGAAAGCCCACAAGGAGCCAGACATGAGAGGACCAGGGGAGGTGGGGCTTGCCAGGCAAAGGCCATGGAAAGGCTGCTGAGCTTCAGGACAAGAAAGAAAGCCAGTGTCATGGAGACAGGGAAGGATGGGGAAGACAAGGTTGGAGACACACAGGGAAGAGCCCTTGGCCACAGAAAAGCATTTGGGTTTTATTTGAAGTGCAATGAGATTGGCATGACATAGTAGTGCCTCCACACGTCTGTGTGAAGAATGGATGGGTGGGTTTGGGCGGGGGGGAGGCAAGAGGACCAGAAGCTGACACACCGGAGAGACACTGGTGGGTATGGGCCACATGCTGAACCCAAGAGGGTGTCTCTGACCAGCAGGTACAACTGGGGGCGGGGAGCTCCATGAGGGGAGCAGGAGAGATCCAGACGCTAAGCCAGCTGCAGGCACTACTCTCATTTAAAAGATAAGTAAGAAATTATAAAGACCATTTTCCCAAAGAATCAGTAGCTTCCGTTTTAATGAAGGCTGAAGTCTGAATGATGTTATTCTAGCTGGGGACTTTGTTTCTGTCGGTGGTTTTTAACTAATTACCATAAGTACTGTCCATTTAGAATTTCACGGCAATTCCAGTCCCTATTAGTGTGTAAGCAATGCCTTATCTTTGCCGCAAGCTACTGTTTATTCATAGTATGAAACAGTACATCACAGACATTGTCATATCAAATAGATGTTTTTTTGTATTACATTGTGTGCAGTATGAATGAGCCAGAAGTGATTTGCTAAATAGGAGGTGCATTTAACAAGAACTTTGAATTTTAAAAGAAATCCACTTGCCAGTTACTTGGGAGTGCCTCCCAGGGTTCTAACTTTCCTTTTATCCTTGAGTTTTTGCCTTAAGGAAGGATGAGCTGGCTGGTGGGCTGAACCTTTGCAGAGGGGCTTGCTTACAGTGTCCCCAGGCCACCAGAGGGTGATGCTGTGCACTGTCTTTATGCGTGGGGGTGAGTGTCTTGCTGGCTACAAGAGCCACGCCACCTCCATTTCTCTACTTTTCATCCACAAAGATGTCAGCTATCTGGCGTGTCAATTTGGAGCCATTAGGAAATCAAGCTGGCACATTTTGCAAAGCTTAAATGCTTGGTTGCCATTAGGATTCGGGACGGTACTTCTAGGAGCCACCAAATGGAACCACACATCTGCAGGGACCCAGGGAAAGATCACCTCTCCCCATCTACGAGAGACACATATGGAAGCAGACAGATGTTTCTGATGGAGATGGCCAACCTAATTTGCAGTTTCTAAATCTGCAGAGACACCATGTTCCATCATTAAACATTCATTTAGGACCATCTTAATCGGAGACAATATAACAGAGCAAGGTACCTGGGTGACAAATGGCGCTTTCTGTGCATGAAATACTAAAGTGACAGCCACTAACTTCTCTCCATCTGACCCTTCTAGTAAGGACTCATTTGACTAAAACGGTTCTGTGTTTCCACAAAGCTCACTGAGGCACACGTGATCCACGTGTTCACTGGAGTTGAACACGGTGCTGGAGGCAAAATGGGACGGACGATGTGTGAGATGCAGTGTGGCCATTTGAGGAGCTTCCTGGAAGATCTTTGGGGCATTTAAGAATAAATGAAATAAAGTCAGGGTATGTCTCAGTAAATTACCATGCTTCTATGTTGGATTCACTTTAAAATGAGTTACATTTTTAGCTTCTCAAGTATATTTGACATTTCTCTGGATGTTATCAGTGCCATTTTGAAAGCTTTCTGTGTGCACTCCACTTCATAAAGCTTCTTTCTTATTCAAAGACATATTTAATTAAAACCCAGTTTTATGGTGCATGCACTAATTATTACTCTTGGCTTGAAGGCTTCGACTGAACCTACTTTTAATTCTAGAACTCAAATCCACTGCAATTATTTTGGAAGCCTGGATGTTTTCAAAATAATTCGATAGTTTGTATATTAGTTGCTCAGTGTTTTTTTTAAATGTAAAAATAAAAATAAATAGAATATCCAGGAACTGGTTGCAATACAGCCACATCAAGAGATGTGGCTTGCTTAAAATGCCATATATTGTGAGAGGGCATGGAATTTCAATAGCAGGAAGTTACGCTTCTCCTCTGGCCAAGCCTTACTCCCTTCATCATCAGGAGTGTCCATTTCCCTACCCGGCACAGTGCATACACGAGTCTTTGTGCACTTGGGTGAAGTTGATTGTGACAAAGAAATTGTTTGGCTGATTGTTGCACAAAAAGATGTAGATATAGTATGGATGTTGCCACAGAAAGGGAAGTAGACACCCAAGGGCCGTTGACACAGTCTTGACATTGGGGTCAGAGCTAGTATCAACAAGCTCAAACACCACACTGGTCTCAGCGTCCATCTCGCCCTTGCGGCCCCAAGGGACCCAGCTTGGCTTAATATTGTGTGTCAGTTCTGGCGACTCATGAGAGTCTCCTGGGAGCTTTATGAAAACTCTGCTACCAAGAATCCCCTGATGGGTCTTCTCAAGCTGCCATCCCAGAATAGCACCCAGCAGGTGGCTCAAACAACTGGAATGTATTCTCTCACAATTTCTGAGGCTGGAAGTCAAAGATCGAGGCACCAGCAGGGCTGGTTTCTCCAGAGGCTTCTCTCCTCAGCTACAGATGGCCACCTTCTCACTGTGTCCTCGTATGGCCTTTTCTGTGCACGCACATCTCTGCTGCCTCTTCCTCTTCTTATAAAGACACTAATCAGATTGAATCAGGAACGCACCCTAATGGCTTCATTTAACCATAATTACCTCCTTAAAGTTCCCGTCTCCAGATACAGTCACCCTGGGGGTCACAGATTCAACAAATGAATTTGGGAGGAACACAATTCTGTCCATAACACCTGCCCCCAAGACAAATTAAGTCAGAGCCTGTAGAAGCAGGGGATCATTAATGTTTTAATGATTTTCATATTTCAATTAAGGTACAGTTGAAATATGATAAACTTCACATATCGAAAGCATACGATTTGATACGTTTTGACATATGTACATGCCACTGAAACTATTATCCTCATTGACAGAGTGGACATTTCAGCACCTCCAGAAGCTTCACCATGGCCCTGCCCCTCATAATCCGTCCTTGCATCCCCCGCCCCCAGGCAACCACTGATCTGCTGTCTGTTTCTCTGTTGTGTTTTATAGAGTTTTATATGATTGGAATGTTACATTATGCACGTTTTTGGTCTGGTTTCTCTCACCCAACATCATCCTGAGCCTCACGGGTGTATTATGCACCCACCATTCATTCTTCTTCATAGCTGAGCAGAATTTCATTTCCCGGTAACCTACTGCAGCTTTCTTTTGGGTAATGTTGACACGACATATCTGTTTCTATCTACCTGTATCTTTTCTCTACATCACTGGTTTTGAGCAATTTGATTATGATATGCCTTAATTTAATTCCTTTAGTTAACACATGTTTCTTGTGTTTCACCTTTCTTTGAATTTGTTGGGCTTTTTGGATTTGTGGATTTATACTTTTCATCGAATTTGGAAGATTTTGGCCATTGTTTCTTCAAATATTATTTTTTCTGGTCACCCCTCCTTCTCCTCTTTTTGGGGGACCTTAGTTACACATATAGTAGGGCCAGCTAAAGTTGTTCTACAGCTGACTGATACTCCTTTCTTATTTTTTTTCTCTCTGTATGTTTCATTTTAGATAGTTTCTATTACTGTCTTCACATTCACTAATTATTTTCTTTTGCAATGTCTGGTTGACTATCCCATCCAATGAATCTTTCATCTCAGACATTGTAGTTTTATTCCCTGGAAATTTGATTTGAGGGATTTTTTATACCTTTCTATGTCTTTACTTGTTTGGGGGCATAGAATGGAGTTCTAATCATTGTTTTAATTTTCTTGTCTGCTAAGTCTGTAGTTGTATCAGTTCTGGGTCAATTTCATTTGATTTTTTTTCTTCCTCATGTGTCATATATATATATATATATATATATATATATATATATATATATTGCTTTTTTCCTGGCTGGTAATTTATAACTGGGTTTTAGAAATCATAAATTTTACCCTTTTGGGTGATGGATATTTACACAGAAACAGTTTAATCCTTTGTAATCTTCCTGGAAGATTTGTAAGATTGGTTAGGTTGGATCAGAACATCAATTAGTCTAAGGCTAATTATTTCCCACTACTGCTGAAGACCCTTCTGATTGGTTTTCCAATCGCCTTTTGAATAATGACGTTTTCCAGTCTGGCTGGTGGTGGGAGGCACTATGCCTGGCCCAGTGTGAGTGCTGGATACTCTTTTCTTTCTTTATAATGTCCCCAAGTGTTTTCTCAAGCATAGCCTGAGTGGCCTAACTGATAGTAAATGAGATTTTCCATTGGATATTCACTTCCGATGTGCAGCAAGCCTGCCTTTCTTGAGGGTTCTCAGCCTCTACACCATGAGCTACAATCTTTTTGTAGCTTGACTGGACTCTGTTAGATCTTGGTTCTCAAAATTTTGAGCAACCATGTGAGTCAAATGAAAGCCAAGAGGTAGAGTGTCCATTGTGTGAGATGAGTGTTTTTCCATTTGTCCCAATTACATGATATGGAAAACAAGCTCTCTGAATGAAATGGAAATTCTTAGGGAAAGGCATGCATATGTTATTCACCCTGGAGAAAACCGAGACTTCTCTTTGTCCCTGTGGGGAGCAGCTTAAGAGTCCCATAGACAAATTAGTCCCGGGTATGCAAAGCAGGGCTCATACCTGACTTAGAGGGGCATGAAACACATAATTCCATGCTGTCTGAGCAATGCCTCGGGACAGCTGAAACATTGAACCCCGCCCACTGTCCTGGACCCCGCATGGAGTCAGACACACCTTTATATCAGAACAACATTTAATTACATACTGTTCTTCTCTCTCAAGATATTTGAGATAATTTCATTTGGTTAATGGAAATACAGGGCCCTTGTCATTTTAGCAACAGAACATTTACCTCTTTGTCACCTTCCTAGAGGATATAATCACTGCTTTCTCTATCCAACAAAAATACATCAAGCACCTTTAAGGCTCTACACACTTTGTGGGGCCAGAGTAAAAATAAAAGCACAGTATTTGTTTTCCAAATAATCTCTTTCTTCTCCAAGGGACACACTTATATTAGGAAGGACTTAAGGAAAACCTTGGATATGTAGGGTTATTTATAAATTCAACAAATACCTACTGAACATGACAAGTGCTCCTTTCTGTCCACATTGATGGCTTCCAGTCATTCCTTGAGCTGCATTCCCATGATTCTGGTATGTTTTGTCCCTCTCAAAAGTTGGCAGCCCTTTTCAGTTCTTGGGTTTGCTGTCCATACAATGCACCTGATGAAGCTAATATGGCAAGGATTTCTTCCTGAAATGGGTGCACAGACACAGCACTGACAGCTAGCACCACATGCAGACAGCAGCCACAAAATGAAAATGGCAGAACGGAGTCCTATTTAGCTTTGTGTGAAATATTCTAATTTACCCCATTTACAGTCTCTCACAGAAGAGGCTGGACCAGAATGTTAAACACTTACAGACATTGGAATGGTTGCTCCTAATCAAGTCAGGTAATGAATGAAGAGAATAGAAGATATTAGAATAGTTGGCTGTCACAAACAGTGAATTACCAAGCAAGAATGGGAACCATGTACTATTCACCGATTGTGAATATGGCCTGATTATTTTTACTTTAGGTGATGGCTAATTCAACAGATGAAGTTTTACTGACCTAATGGACTTCAGTGCTCTCTCTGCCTAATTTTTAACAATGAATCCATTGCCTACTATGCTTCCAGGGGAGTAGGAGCAACACATATGCACTGAGCCTGTAAGCTTATAAGCAAACGGGAAGGGTTAACAAACTAAAACCACACTACACAATTATTCATTCACTCATAAAATAACTGTTAAATATTTTAAGCATTCTGCCAAGTGCTATGGTAATTCTGAAAAGTCTGTCCAAGCAAAGTGCCTGACATGTGGAGGGTGCACAGTAAATATTTGCTATATGAATGAATGAGTGAATACATCTGGGATCAGAAGAGACTTCCATTTAGAGAAGGTATTTGCTATGAGTGGAGGTGTTTTTGAGAGAAAAGGCATGGAGTTGGAAAAGCAAATATTGGATTTGAAGAAAAAGAAGGTGTGAAGTTTACTTGAAGCCTGGGTATACGCAGGAAAAGGTGGAAAGAAGTCCAAATTAAAAGGCAGGGCCATCTCGCAGAAGATCATAGTCTCCTTAAGCAAAGAAAAACCATCAGAAATTGATAAATGTGACCCAGCTAAGGCAACACCATGAAAGTATTTTCTCTTTCTGAACATTCTTGTTGATACCAGGGCAACTTTTCCATGTATTAGTCAAGGTTCTCCAGAGAAACAGAGCCAATGGGATATATATATATAAGAGGAAATTTATTATAAGGAATTGGCTCATGCAGTTATGCAGGCTGAGAAGCCCCAGGAACTGCCATCTGCAAGCTGGAGACCCAGGAAAGCTGGTGGTGTGTTTCCAACCCAAATCCAAAGGACTGAGAACCACAGGTGTCAAGGGCAAGAGAAGATTGATGCCCCAGCTCAAGCAATGAGGCAGGAAGAGACAAATTCTTTTTTCCTCTGCTGTTTTGTTCTATTCCTGCCCTCAACAGGTTTGATAACAGCCTCCTGCACTGGGGAAGTCAAACTGCTTTACTCAGTCCATTGATTCAAATGCTAATTTTATCTGGAAACAACCTTTGGGCACAACCAAAAATAATGTTTAGCCACATATCTGGACACCATGTGATCCAATCAAGTTGGCATGTAAAATTAGCTTTCACAGTCCATTTAGAGAAATCGACTAATTTTACAAAGCAGATATTCTCCCTGGAATTAAAGATTTTAATCTAAGAACAGAACTTGAGGTTCCAAAACAATGGTGCCAACTCAGCACAACTATGATCTCACCTTATGTTCACTAGGTAGAAACCGCTGTTTATTATATCTGACTTTAGGGCAATTTGGCTTAAACAGCTGAGAAATTCTATAGTGGAAGACCTGTCCCTAATAAATCTACTTTCTCTTTAATTCAGAAGGAAACTGTTGGCCCTTATTCAGCCAAAATCCAATTCTGCAAATAGTACATTCCTCTCTGACTAGAAAGTGTGGCCACAGTGCCAACTGCCCACTACTGGCAAGGAAAGCCACTTCAACCAAAATAATCTTGTCTAGACTATTCTGATATGGGATGAAGACAAACAGCCAACACGTTGGCTTGGCGAAGAAGTGGCCAGCAACACTTGCAGGATTCTGGACGGTTATGAGAGCATTTATGGTACCTTCTGTTCCCATGGTGATGTCAATTTTATCTTTCTCCAGCGACTTTTACCATTCTCTCTCCCGTTGCCTATTGCCCTCATAGATCATGTTTTTACTATTATAGATTGATTTTTACAAGGCTACTCCAGTGTGGCTAAGGATACCATATTTTCTGGAATTTTCCCCTCTCTGAGCCATCAATACCCTCCAGAGACAGTGCTGGAAAAGGAGAGAACCATTCATCATTTACTAATCATGTGGAGGTAAGATCATTCTCAGGCAGCTGCTACAATCTGCAACAGCAGTAAAGATGATTTGAGATTTTAACTGCTGCGCTGGTTAAATAGCATTGGATGGAGACCACAGGAGTTGGCCAAGACAAAGAATGCATCTCAGGTGCTGTTGCTTTCCCCGGTGTTGGAAAGAACGATATAAGACTGGAGCCTGTAGAATCGTCCAACTGAAAACTGGTCATGGCTGTGATGAAGTTCAACAATAGAAGTGTTGTGTGTTTCTTAGGTCCCCAGTCAATGGAAATGCAGAGAAGGGGCTTAGGAAGCAGCAAAATTGCTGCTCAGAAGTTTGATAAGATTGAGGATATATCCTGCAGCTGCATGTGCATGGCAAACCCACTGTCTTTACTGAGTGTATGCTTAGTGGAGATGTCCTTGAGGTGTTGATGAGGATTACAGAGTGGCTGGCCAAACTGTGATGTCATCAAGGCCACTCTCCAACCTAGATCTCTGATTCTCTTGATCAAAGCATTCCACTAAAATCGTCTTTTAGTCCTCAGAGGTCACCACTGAATTAGTCCCCTCCCTTTCTCACTCTATTCCAACTGGGATTCCGTGGCCCATCACTATAAGCACTGTCTTCCAAATAACTTTAACTTCTTTTGACTTTCTTCCTCCATACTCAGAACAAAATTGTACTCTGGATGATTAATTCAATCATCAATCTTCTTATTGACTATGCCCACAAGGCAGAAATTTGCTGGGGGAGGGGGGTAAAATCTAAATAAAAGACTGGCTCACTGGCTCACTGGCTCACTTTAAACTCACGATAGAAACCCTCAGCTGGAGTCTTGTGTTGGTTCTCAGGTTAGTTCACTTGCTTTCCTAGCCTCTGGCACAACCATCTCCTCTCCTCACTTCTCTTTTTCAACCACACTCTCACTTCTCTGATGTTCTCGCCTCCCAGGAGCCTCCAGACAGGCACTCCTATATCTGTCTAGGCAGAATTTACATCCCCCAGACTCCCTTCCCTCTTCTTACAAAGTGAGACGTGTCCCTCCACCTTTGGAGGACTTCACTCCTTAGAGTATTCCCTGTGTGCTGCACCAATAATCTATTTGATCATTGCTCTATTAGCATAAAACATGCTCTAGTAAGTTCCTTCTTAAAAAATAAAGGGCATTTGTCCACATTCCTCTGGACTCCCTCCACACCCAAACACCAGCATGGTATCTACATGCTCTTCCCTACCTCTCACCGTATGGTGCCTCCCAAGACCTTCCACCTGGCTTCTACCACAGGATGTCTCCTCCAAAGACTTGTATTAAAGTTACCAAAAGCAAAGGAAGAATTTCCATTTCCCTTTGCATGTCTCTCAGCAGAGTGATACGGGTGCTCCTTTCTTCCTCATCTATCCCTCTTCCTTCTGTCCCTCAATGTGCAAACACCACTGCCTCAGTTTTCCTCACTATTCTGGTTTTCCTTTCTCAGTCATGGCCACAGGTCCTCCTACTATGATTTCTAAGCATTGGCCTTTCTCAGTCTACTCTCTTCTTCTTTATTTATATGTCCTGTCTCAATGAGCTCATCCCATGACCTTACGTAGTATCTCTACAATACAACTCCCATTTTTATCCCCACCAGAGAAGCCCTCTGCCCTGAATAGCTCCAAACACATACCTTGGCCTCACTGTCTTTGGGGCATTTTACCTCAGGGCTGAGATCCTGAACCCAATAATGCTTTCACCTGTTCCAGCCACACCCCATCTTCCCCATCTTAGTAAGCAATGCAGTCATACACCAAATTCTGGAACCAGAAGCCCAGAGTCACCCTCTTCTTCCCGGTGAACCCCCAACTCAACCCTCCAGCAAGGCTCATCAATTCTAACTCCCCAGTGTGTTCTTCCTCATGGCCATCATGCTAGTCCAAACCACCTCCGTGACTCACCAGACTCCTGCAAAAGCTTTTCAAAGTTCTCTGCCTCCACACTTGCCTTTCCGAACTATGTTCTGCCTAAAATCTCATGCGAACATTTTAACACACAAGAAAAATCATCCTTATTTCTGCTTAAGTCCCGCAGTGACACTCATTACACTTCAAACAAAATCCAAACTTCTCCCTGTGACTACAAGGTCATTGTGGGCTCATGTCCCCTGTCCGGCTCTATCTTGGGCCACACCTCCTTATGCTCACTGTGATTCTGTGGCACCAGATTCATGAACTTCGTAAATGTCACCTCTCTCTTACCTCCTGGGAGCCCCTCTGCCTGGGGTCCTCTCTTCTATACTCAGCAGATGGCTGGCTTCTTGTGCTGCTTCTCTGGTCGGTCACCTTCTCAGGGCTTCTGCCTAAGGGGTCCCCCTTCTGGCATGGTTTTAATCACTACACCTTGTTTTCATGTTCCTTCAGAGTCCTACGCAATTCCTAACTGTACTTCAATTATGTACTTTTATTTTCTGACTCTCCAATTCAACAGTAAGCATCATAAGGGAAGAGACCATGTCTGCTTATTGGCTTTTGCCTCTCCAATCCTCAGCTCAGGGCCAGAACACAGGGGGTGGTCTGGGATGGTTGGGTTAATGAGTCAACCTCCTGTTTCTTCTATCCGGCCAGGCTATGCTCTCATCTAACAGTTTCTATGCTTTACTTTGTGATGACCTGACTCCATGGCTATATCCCCCTCACTGATCCACCAACTGGAATGCCCTTCCTGAATTCCCCCAGAGGCCCAAATGACACCTATTTAAGGCTCAGTCAAAAGGCCATCTCCTCCAAGAGGTATTCTTAGATTCCCACAGCCACATTACCCAGTTCCTCTGTGCTCTCCTAACTAAGCTCTCTAATTGGACTTCCCTTGTTCTGGGTCACCTACAGCACATTGTGAGCCAGGATGAGTGGGCGGCCACCTCCTCTGAGGGACCAAGTCTCCTGCAGGCCAGGACCAGGTCATGTGTTCTTTTGCACCCCAGAGTCCCTTGGCTCTATTAATTACTCAAAGGCCTATTGAGAGAAATTCCTATTCCTGTCTCTCTTTCTTTTTAGTAGAACACGACAGAACAGAAAATATTTCAAGTAAGATAACCTCCATGGTCTCCCAGATAAATACTCCGTCTTATCTACTTCTACTTAAATTAATATTGAGTTTTGGCAGGTCAGAAACCTGGTCTGTATCTTATCTTGCATCGTTCATGTTTTTCAACATTTACAAAGGTCCCAAGGGCAGACAAAGTGGGCACAAGAGTTGCAACCTTAGAAGTCACTTACTGAATGTTACACTAGAAACTTCCCTTGGCTAGTTTATCCTGTCAAAAGCCAGGCACTGAGCTGGACAAAAATGAGCAAGACAGAGCCCTTAATCCTGAAGGACTTAATCTGGCAAAGCACCAAATAAGACTCCAGAGCTTACAGGCAGGTGTTCTCCCATTTGGGGAAGACCCATTTATGCTCAAGTGCATCAACGCCTGCACCTCCAGAGATGCTGTGGGCAGATGGTGTGGCAGTAGCACCTGGGATATTTCACTTTCTGTCCTCTAGTAGCTGTGTTACATTAAATGGTAGGAACATGAATTTTTTAGTTGACTGACCAGGCAATTCCTGGTGAAAGGTCACCCTCTGGGGAATGGTGTGGCCATGGAGACTGAATTAAAGACTAACCAACCACTCAGGTAGTCTGGGTTCTAATCTCATCACCTCTAGAATAGTCTTGTGGGAAACATTTTATCCCTATGGTGGCCTGGTTTTGACACTCTCAAAGTAAAATAGGGGAGCTATGTCCTCTCAGGACAGGTCAAGAATGATTAGAGAGTTCCACTTGGATTTATTCAAATGGTGTGTGGGCCCCTTTCTTATTCTGTCAACACTCTGCAAAGCCTTAGTCTGATGCTTGGAAAAAGAAGTAGAATTAAATCCACTTTGGAAAATAGCATGTATGTATATACGTATATAAGTATGCATGCATATATGTCTGTATCTATATCCTTTATCCTGGAATATACTCCTAGGTACTTACAAATATTTGTTTTCAACATAAGTGAAATCCAGAACTGCAGAAACCCATTAATCCCTTTTGATTGCTCATAGGATCCACGTCTGTGACTGCCTCGCTAGTCCATAGCTGGCTGTCACTCATTGTCAATACACATGATGAAAGATGTTGTGTACTGTTAACTTGACCTTGAATGCAAGCTCACCAGGGATGCAGAGAGCTGGCTGCGGTCATTTGTGGCTGGTGCATTCACGTTGCCATAGTGTCAGTGAGCACATCTGTTTCCAGCTGAGCTGCTTTTGTTTAAGCTTCAAGCCCTTCCTTTCTCCTGTTTGAAAACAGTTACCAGGAGGCAAAATGATTCAAAGTGACATCTGGGTCCCTCTCGGCGTGTGCATGGTAATTCCCTTCCTTCCATCCTGTAATTAAGTCAATTAGATTCCTAAGTCTTCTATGAGGGGGTTTCCAGGATTACTTCCTCAGTGACACACACACCATCACCAAATATCATCTGTCCCCTTGAAGCACCACCTCCTATATGTCTGCCTTTCCCCTACTTCCGTCAGTAGAGCAAGGTGTAAAACCATGCACAGCAGTTGAAATCCCTTCCAAGTACTGGCCAGGTGGTTAAAGAAGAGAGACACAGTGCACACTCTCGGGTCCCACCCCTAGGTGGAGGGGCCCCTGGCCAGTCTACCACAGACGCTTCCTCAGGTATGGTCAATCTTGGAGGGCCATTTCCTGAAATGGCTGTTTATTTACTGAAATATTGACAGGTTTACCGTAATGCCTCAGACATAAAGCTGAGTGTGGATTTCTGCATCCCTAAATATCAGGAAACTAGAGGATGTAATTGGCATACTTTCTTGGGATATATGCACACTGCGCTAGTCAGGTGGGCTGCTGTAACAAAAAACAACATAAACTGGGTGGCTTAAATAACAAATATCTATTTCTCACGGTCTAGAGGCTGGAAGTTCCAGTCCAGGTGCTGGGAGATTCAGGGCCTGAGTCTTGTTTCATAGACGGCATCTTCTTGCTGTGTCCTCACATGGAGGAAGGGGTGAAGAGGGTCTCAGGGGTCTCTTTGATAAGGGCATTAACCCCATTCATTAGGTCTCCACCTTCACAATCTAATCACTCCCTAAAGGCCCTACTTATAAAACTATCACATAGGGGGGTTAGAATCTCAACATATTTTGGGAATTGGCTGGGGTGGGGCATAAACATTAAGTCTCTAACAAACTCTAAAAAGCAAACAGATAAGCAAAAATTGTTTTGTTTACATTTTTTTCATGAAAATGGAAATTGCAGGGTGACTGGGTGGCTCACAGTTTGTGGGTTCGAGCCCAGCATTAGGTCTGTGCTGACAGCTCAGAGCCTGGAGCCTACTTTGGATTCTGTGTCTTCTTCTCTCCCTGCCCCTCTCCCACTCATGCTCTATCTTTGTCTCTCAACACGTTAAACAAAAAATTGGAAATTGCACCTATGTTTCATTCAAAGGGTGCAAACATGTTAGATAAGCTTCATGCCTAGCTTAGGAAGTCTCCAATTACATAGAGAACCTGCTTTAACATCTTAAATTCCATTTCCCCAAATACTCATTTCCTGAAATTCTAAAGAGAGTTCTTCAAGGAAATGATCCATAATTTCCTATTAGTGCACATCTGTATCCTTTCCAATAAAAGAGCCTGTCCTTGCAAATAGCACCACCAAGACCCATCCATCAATTAAGAAATGCACTTACTGAGACAGGGGTCACGTAGATGGAGCCATCCTCAGTGGTATTCTGCCACGGGCTCATCCAGAAATCCAAACCTTTAAATCAAGAGAACTTTGAACACACATAGATACACGTGAATACATGCTTGTGGCTGTTTAAATAATCTAATTCAAATTGATTTATCTACCAACATAATCAATTCCAAATCCCTGTTGATCTTGGATCATCAAGACAATTAAAGTCAAGCCTGGCAATGCCATTCGAAATCAGCATAGAAAAATCATTATTTTTAAGAGTCAAACCTCTCATATCTGGCAAAGGCAAATACAGATGTGGGATGGTGCAGAAGACCAGGATTCATTTCCTTCCCCTTTCATTGGGTAAGTCAGCTGAGGGCTCTGATTAAGGTGAACCCTGAGTGGATTTATGGATCCCATTGGTTTGTTGGCTTGTAGGATAGAAGTTCCAGTTGGTAATGACATTTGCTGAAGTCACAAACATGAGTAAACTCCAAGCCTAATTCAGTCCCTTCAGACCTAGCAATTTCCCCAAGGTCTGTGTTAACTATGCAGGCTAGACAACCCAGACCAGAAAAACATGCACACTTAGTAGGGATTCCACAGACATCTGGCTAACTTAATGAGCTATCTCAGCAAATATTTACAAGGACTACTGCCTGTAACTTGTTATAACATGCATCAAATTCATTTGTCTATATATCCACTCATTTAAAAATTTTTTTAATGTTTATTCATTTTTTGATACACAGAGAGAGACAGAGCGTGAATGGGGGAGGGGCAGAGAGAGAGGGAGACACAGAATCCGAAGCAGGCTCCAGGCTGTGAACTGACAGCACAGAGCCCTCTGTCAGGCTCCAACTCACGGACCGTGAGATCATGACCTGAGCTGAAGTTGGACGCTTAACCCACTAAGCCACCCAGGCTCCCCAATATATCCATTCATTTAAAAACTGAAAATAAATAGAGTATCCACTATGTGACATGTACTTTCTTGGCCCTGGGGATGGATGTCTATTGAGGTGTGTATAAGGGAATAAAGGGGTCCAACATATGACCTCTTTGTCCTCTGACCAAGTTTGGAACTACAAAGTTTGGAACTAACAGGATTAATCGGAGGAAGAGCGGAATATCAGCATCATCGCTGATAGAGGCTACTTTGGAGGAGTGCTTCTATAATTAAGTTTACAATAGTGAACCCTGAGTGGAGCAGAATCCAGATCCCAGTTTAAGGTATGGATGAAATGCAAGCACCCAGTCCCCTGCAGGGCAGAGACCTTACAGGTGACCTTACAGAGACCTTACAGTCAGACCACAAAGGGGGAGATTTGCAAGGCCAGTTCCTTCCACAAACTAACTAGAGAAGTCACCCACCAAGTAAGTGAGGGGGAGAGGCCAGGGTGCCATCCTACTTGGATTTCCCTTCACAATGAAACAGAAAGTCGGAGAAAGGAGACTTCCTCACCCCTCTATACACAGCGAACAAAATAACTCAGGGGTATTGACAGTGTGCAGGGAATTCTAATGGCCAACGGGCGCAGACAATGAACAAGCAAACAAATAAATGAACTTGAATGTTTCAAAAAGGAATGATTGCAGTAAGAAAATAGAGCAGGGAAACGTGAAATACTGCAGAAATAGGGTGGGCATGGGGAGGGGCTATGCATGTGGACAAGGCCTCCATACAGGCCTGCCTATGGAGACTCCATTCCAATAAGGCGGATAGACACTAAGCAGATGATTATACAGCTCACTGCCTCATTATAACGAAGATAAATGGGTTTAATGTAAAAATGCATGGTGCCAACCAAGACTCTAATAGGATGAGAGGACAGCAGAGTGAAATCAGAGGCAGTGCCCAGGACCAGGAAGCTCCCAAGGACCCCTCTTTTCTAGACCTAAGACTTGATCATTTTCTTCCAATACACAGTTCACCCAAAGTGGAGCCACCATTTTATTTTATTTTATTTTTTAATTTTTTAATGTCTATTTATTTTTGAGAGAGAGACAGAGTGTGACCAAGGGAAGGGCAGAGAGAGAGAGGGAGACACAGAATCCAAAGCAGGCTCTAGGCTCCAACCGGTCAGCACAGAGCCTGATATGGGGCTTGAACTCACAAACTGTGAAATCATGCCTTGGGCCGAAGTCGGATGCCAGGCTTAACTGACTGAGCCACCCAGCTGCCCCTGGAGCCACCATTTTAAAGGATACTTCTTAAAGAGGTAATTCTATAAGCAGCAGGAGAAAGACATTAATACCTTTTGGATTTTTGGAACCAATCTTCATGAAGCTGAACGTGGCAGTGTTTCTGTGGCTCCCAGCTTGCACCCATTCCACTCACACCCCCTACAACTGACAGCAAACCATTCATCACACTATTCTTCCCATGGCACCTTGAGAACAGGATGGAGTGGAGAGAGTAGCTGAGTCTGATGGTGGTTCAGGGAACTTGCACTGCAGAGCTCCCAATGAGACACCTCCTCCAACCGCAGGGGACTTTCCCCCCCAAAAGAGGTTGGCAGAGAGGCACAAATCACTGCCAATGGAATGGGAATAGTGTGTGATGAATTTTCCAGCTGATCTAAGAGCTATTTCCTCCACAATTCCTCTCTAAACATTGTTGTTTTCTCCAGATACCTTAAGTCCCTAAGCATGAGTTGTTTTTCAATCATGGGCCTGTAAGTGGTTTCTTACCTCCAAACACGTCTGTTTTTGGCTGCTGTAAAAGAGGTTTGGAAAGATCCTTTTCGCTTACTGTTTAAACTCCAAGGCCACAAAGGCCAAAAGAAGGGTACTTTTCAGACTATTTTCTCTCCAGCAGAAGCAGCTGGAAGCCCCTTGCTGGCTGCACGGTGGGGGCAGCTCTTCCTTCTCCCCAGACCCCTCTGTTTTCAGCCATGGTGTGCCTGCCCACGGGCAGAAAACACTCTCTTCCTTCTTGTTCAATCCATAAATGTTTACTGGTTAAGTTAGTTTCCTGTGGCCACTGTAACAAATTACCACAAACATGGCAGCTTAAGACAACACACATTTATCCTGCAGTTCTAGAGGCCAGAAGTCCACAAGAAGACATATGGAGCTAAAACCAAAGTTCCTTGGAGGCTCTATGGGAGCTTCCTTTCCTTTGCTGTTTCTGGTTTCTGGAAGTCACCTGCATTCCTTGACTCATGGCCCTGTCCTCATAGCCTTACAACTTCTTTCCTTAGGTTTCACATCTCCCTCTGCCTCCTTTTTACAAGGACCCTTGGGATTACATGAGTATCCACTCACTTAAGCCAGGGTAATCTCCCCATATCATTTTTTATTGAAGTATAGCTAACATACAGTGTTATATTAGCTTCAGGAGTACTACATGATGACTCAACAATTCTATACATGACTTAGTGCTCATCACAGTAATTCCCATCTCAATTTATCCCATTTGCGAAGGTTCTTTGCCATATCAAGTGACATGTTCACAGATTCCAGGGATTAGAACCTGATACCGTTGGGAGCCATCTCTTAGCCAATCACCCTAAGCAAGTAGACATTGCATGGTTTTCGATCACACCGCATCTGAATCTTCTCTCTAGGCTTGTAGAAACACTCACCCGGGGACACAGAGCCAGCCTTCCACCCTGGAGACTAAAAACTGGGGTGGCACAGTCTGTTCCAGGACTTTAGCACAGGACTCAGGCTCCAGCGGTCAGATGCGCACTCAGGTTTTGATTTGACAGCTGATCATACAAAGAAGCAGGGATATGGGGGGATTTATCCTAGCAAGGGGGTGGGCAGCAGCTACACTGTGTTTTAAGTGGCCCTGATAGCAGGGGTTCTGCCAGCACAGCCATGGAGCAAGACAGATGTGTCATCAGTGCTACAGGAACAGTTATGGGGTGTGATTTCATGATGTAGCTAACACACTGGTTCTCTGGCTGTCCCAGAGGCCTTTAGGGTAGGTGATGTCTTTGGATAAACTCACTTTCTACTAAATTGGCCAAAGGTTTTTGTTGTTATTGCTTGCAATTGAGAAACATGGCTGGTACATGCCAAGCAAGGCTGTTCCTGGTTTCCCAGAATTGTTGTGAAGGTCTCAAAGCTGAATAAATGGCACTCCAACACATCTAAAGAGAGCTAGGAAGCCATAAAGAAGCACCAGTTGATCTTACTCGGACATAAGGATCAGTGCTTCTCAGATCAGCTGCCTGACTGACCCCTCCTTCTGATGAAAATTAGAAAAGGGGCACCTGTGTGGCTCAGTCAGTTGAGTGTCCAACTTCGGCTCAGATCATGATCTCGTGGTTTGTGAGTTCGAGCCTTGCATCAGGTTCTGTGCTGACAGCTCAGAGCCTGGAGTCTGCTTCAGATTCTGTGTCTCCCTCTCTCTCTGCCCTTCCCCTGCTCATGCTCTGTCTCTCTGTCTCAAAAATAAATAAAACATTAATAAAAATTAAAAAAGAAAATTAGGAAAGAAAGAGAAAGTTATCAGGATTATCAAGAGGGGTCATGGAGTGGGAATGTGGGGTTTAGGTAAGAAGTAATTTCCTCCCCTTCCCATGGAGATGGGAGCTTTACCCTTCTCTCCCTAAAACCACATGGGTGGGGGATATTTAGAAGAATCGCTTAGTGGGGCGCCTGGGTGGCGCAGTCGGTTAAGCGTCTGACTTCAGCCAGGTCACGATCTCGCAGTCCGTGAGTTCGAGCCCCGCCTGTTTCCGATTCTGTGTCTCCCTCTCTCTCTGCCCCTCCCCCGTTCATGCTCTGTCTCTCTCTGTCCCAAAAATAAATAAAAAATAAAAAAATAAAAAATAGAAGAATCGCTTAGAGATAATAGGAGGGAAATGTGCCTTAGGTTTGCTTGGGGCAGATCTTCCTGTTGTCCCACAGTCATAGCTGGTAGCATCTCTCAGAACCTCTTAAGTGTGCAAGTTTGCACAAATGAGTCTGTGGTCACCTATCTACCAAACACTTGCTTATTCCATGGTTAGGTCTTGCTGAGCTGCAAGACCTTCAGTCCCAATATGGTTCTAAGACACAACCTCGTAAGAGGGTCCTTGTGGGAACCTGACATGAGTCCTTTGAGTTTTGGAGGGGAAGTGCATGTAGACATAGATCCATGTACATATTTTATCAGAAGGTGAAAAGCTTGATGAAATACCAGCTCTAGCATGGAAAAATGGAAGAGGTGTGCAATGGGTCTGTGAAGATCACAGAAGCCACCCTCACCTTACCCTGATGTCCCACAGCCCCTCAGAGTGCACAGCAAAACCTTCTGGGCTTCTTGAGCTTTTATGTGAAGGAGTATGGAGATTCAAGGAGGCTGCAGGAGTTGTAGAGATGCTTCAGGTGCAGAAGGGAGGGGCATGGAAACTGGACCCCCCTTCTGAGTCATCCTCAGTAGTAGAGGTTTTTGCAATAAGAGCGAATACCCAAGAAAACCACAGCCTCTACACACAGACAAGCAGCCATGGTAACCTCCAACTGAAGCATTTCAGGACCAGGGACAGCTCATCCTTGGCCAACAGTGGCTCTTTGCTTTAAATGACCACTGTTTTCCTGTCACTTTTCCTTCAGATCCCTGACTCTAGATGTGTCAGAGCCTAGAAAAGTGCAAAGTGGTAGGAGTGGCCTCCGTACCACTGCCCCCCCCCCCCACCCACACATGCATACTCATCCTCCGAGTTCCTCACGTGAGGGTCTGGCCCACATGGGGTCAGGAAGAGTTTTGAAACATTTATAGAAACAGAACTTTAAACAGGACTGGATTGATTTTCATAACTGACAGTAACTAGAAAGCAATTAAATCTGCCAAGACATCATTAAGTAACAGGCAAGGAGGGCTCGACATAGCATGGTTAATGAAGGGGAATGGGGAAGAAAATTCCTGTGAAGTTGAGACAGCTCAATAAACCGGGTTCAGGCTCACATCAAACATCTTTTGGTTTTAGCTGCCTAGAATTCTCTTTCGTCCTTGCTTTCCATTGGAAAAATATGCTTCCCCCACTCTTACTTAGTCCATGTGCTGGAGAAGTGGTTGTCTATGGCTCACCTTCCTCCCACCTTCAAACCCCCCAGCCCCAGCCCCACTCCAGAAATAGACATGTGACCTAAGCCTCACCAATTAGAGTGAATATCAAAACTTCCGCTGGAACTCCACTGGGGAAAAAATAATCATTTTTTTCATTATGGTCATTCAGGTGGCAGAACTGTCAGCCTGAAATTGGTGTTCCCCACCTTTCTACCACAAGAGCTGGGCTAAGAAAAATGCCAGCATAGTGAAAAGAAGAGTCAATAATTCCATAGCACCTGGATCCAGCCATGTCTGAATCTAGATAACTGACTTCTCAGCTTTGTGTGTCAATAAATTCACTCCAGTTAAGACATTTCAAAATAAGTTTCTGTCACTTTCATGGAAGAATGCTTGCCTGAGACAGGTGTTCAAGTAGGTGAGAAAGGAAGGTGTATCAGTCAGGTCCCAGCAGGAAACAAAAGGCAGGGGACAGATTAAGGTAAAGGAATCAACAAGAGACTGCAGGTGGTCCAAGGACTACCAAGAGCATAAGATTTTACCAACCATAGACTTGTGTTTCCTAGAGCCCCATGAGAGGAGTTGCTCTGGGAAAGGGGTCACCTGGTGGAAGTCACAGCCATTTCCAGATCTACAGTGGTGAACCAGGAGCAAGAGCTGGGAAACGTATCTGATCTCTCACCTCTGGCCTTCAGCCTTCTGCAAGTACCACCCACTGGCCAAATCCAGAGGGAAGGAAACGTGGGCAGTGCTGAAGGTAGCAGTTCAGGATGCTTCTAATCTCCCAGCAACACCATCATTCAGAAAAATAGCAGGTTTGGGAGAGTCCTCACTGCGTCCAGGGATTTTGAGCCTGGAGTGAATGCCCCACGAGAGTGAAATGACACTCCTGCATCACAGAAGATAAATCTTGGGTTGTTTTCTCCTGAGTTCAAGGCTGGTTTACCCCATGCCTTTGCACATATTGTCCCCTTGCTGATGTGTCCTTCTCCCACTGAATTCCACCCTTTGTTGAAGATCTGAAGTCCCATCTTGTCCATAAACCTTGTCTTGAGCTCCCTAACCTGCAGTGCTCACCCTATCATAGCTTCACTGCCTTTAACTCAATGCACTTGTCTGCACGATGTGTTTGGAAATCAATCACAGCATCAGCAGATAAGTCCTCATGCCTTGGATGCACTCACTTGACTGTTTCTAGTGAGCGCTTGCACCACCACCACTGTCCACCCCCAGAAGGGCGGGTGTTTATTGTGTTTAGAGGTCTCACTTCATCCCACTTCCAGCACATACACCTGCTGCCTGCTCCCTCATCCCTGTTCATGTGCCATACACTGGAGTGCAAGCCATAAGCACATGATGCATATTTCTGGGCTGAAGTGGTTTTTCCTTGGGAGTAGGGGGAGGGATTGCTAAATGAGTCCAGAGTCCTAGAACCACAATGCCTGTAAGATATCTTTTTGAAGAGCAGCTTTGAACTAGAAAAATGGATGAATCCACACAAGAAGAACTATTCCAAGTTAGACACATGTTCCAAGCCAGTCTAGGGTGCTGAGCTTATGGGGGCATCAGGAGATTTCAAAGCTTTGTAAAATCTCACCCACCCAACATCCCACGTCCCTTTAAAATCTTACCAAAGCTATGTTATCTGTGCTTCTGCCTACACTAACTGTTCAAGGAGCTAGTCAACCTTGCAGCCTTTGGAATGAAATGTTTCATGGAGTTTCTCACCTGCTGTGAGAAGCACTGCTTCCTTTTGTGTTCCTTGATCTTGGTTCCTCTTATCATCTCCACCCCATGGCCCATGGCAGAGCAAAGGAGCCCCTGATGGGCTAACTTCTGCCTTCTTGATGCAGACATATTCCACTGAGACCCAACCACAGCCCACACTCCACCACACAAGACACACATGGAAGTTCAGGGGCCTAGACTTGAGAGAGTAAGGGAGAGCCACATGCTGACGTGGCATCACCTCCATCCACAGAAAGGCGCTGACCCCCTTGAGCCCAGGCACCAGATGTTCTTCCTGATCACACACTCAAAGGTCTGTTCAATCCTCAGAAGGGCTCTCATTTTCTATCCACTGATTTCAGCATCATTTTCTCCCAGCATCGCAAGTCATGGCTCTTGGAGGCCGCTGGCATGTTAATAGGCTGGTTATATGGAAATTGGGTAATATTGCTGTGTTCCCGGCTGCTACAGGCCAGCGCCCATGGGGAGCCTTTGATTAGGAATCAAACACATCACCTTCAAATGCCATTTACTTATTTAACTCACAACCCAGTCTAATGCCACTCTCTTATTTCCAGAAATGCCATAAATAACAATTTGATTCTCGAGAAAGAATACTCCTAGCAAGTTTCATAGTAAATGTAAAGAAAATCAAAGAGTTAGGAAAAAAATATTAGGAAAAATGACTCTAAACTAAAATAATAGTAAATGGGGGGAAATCTGTATAAAACTCAACGGCTCACCTGTGGGAGAAAGTATGCTGATTAGCAGGAGGTGGTCCTCATTAACAAGGGTGACACGAATGCACGTATGTCACACCAAAAAGCATTTTGATGAAGGAAATTAAAACCATATCTCAAAGGAGTTCCAGAGCTTCCCTAGGCACTTACTGACAGAATAGAACCACAGATGACATCGCTACAAAAGCATTGGCCACACCTATTTAGCTGAGACCAGTTAACAAGATTCAATGAGCTGAAAGGAAGAGGAACTCTTAGGACAATCAAATGAGTTGATCTGATGAATACCTTTTAAATCTGCTGGTTTGGATCACAGAGAAGAGGTCATGGTTTTCAGTGTAAGCCAATAGCCAGAGAAGAATGAATTCTATTTCAAAGTCAGCAAGAGACAGACTTCCCCTGGGTCACAAGGCTCTAAGCTCTGTGCACACACCACTTGGGAAGATGTCACCTCCATGCTGAGTTAATTTCCTGAGCTCCATGGGTACAGTTCATCTGGATCCAGCCTCCCTGGCTCGTCTTAATTTTGTTTGTTTCTCCCTCAAAAGAACTTTGCTGTTTACTCACTTCCAAGTCAGATACTCTCATTCTTCAACAATACAATGGGCAAAATGCTCTCCCATTACAAAATATCAGAGTCAGACACATGTGCCTCTGAGTCCACTTCGCATTCCCCTGGCTGTGAATGTGCAAAACAAGGAAAAAGCATCCAGTGTTCCAGAACTCACCACCTACAAACATCTCCTTGTTTGTGTGCTAATAATCCCAGTGACCCTGAACTACAGTGGTGTGAGATGAGATTCCACACTGCTCAGGTCAATGAGAAGCTCACTGCACATGAAAATTCTGTCCTTGCCATCTCAGACAGGGAGCTACAAATCTAAACACTCATGCTGAGTAGGGCACCATCTAAACCCAATTACACGCTGCAACTGAAGCTCAGCATAACATGAGCAAAGGGAAAACTTCAAACAATTTAAAAGTTTTATTTCAACAAGCTTTTGCAGTCCACTTCCCTTAATGCAATTCAGTCCATGACGACTGAACACCTACTGCGTGCCAAGATGAATTTACAGGCTCAGTCCAGAAGGAGCTTACAACATAAAGGGACAGACTCGTGTATTTGTAAATTGCCATGCTGTTTGCCAATGCCATCAGCAAGAAATGCAATGATCTTGGAATTCACCTACTTCCCTACAACTTCCTTCTTTAAGTTAAGGGAGCTAGGAAGCAGAGACATACCTGAAGGTGGGTAACAAGAGGAAAATAGAGCATAAGTTTCCTGGATAATCCACACTGCACAACTGACATCACACGCCTTGTAATTTGTACCTCAACAGATCCAAGAGATGATAATCCCAGTCCTATCAAGATATGGTAAGCACTGGAGTGATAAGGTCTATAAAGGGTCTAGCACACTGCCTGTACTAATTTTCTACTGTTGTATGACAAGTTACTACCAATGCAAGGGCTTAAAACCATGCTCATTTAGTATATTATGGTTTTTGTAGGCAGAAAATTTGACACAGGGTGACTGTGTTCTCTTCTCAGGGTTTTTTACCAGGCTGAAATCAGGGTGTTGGCAGACTGTGTTTTCATCTGGAGGCTTGACTAAGGAAGGGTCCACTTCCAAGCTCCCTCCGCTGGTTGGCAGAATGCTTTTCTTGGAGGCTGCAGAACTCATGGCAACTTTCTCCTTCAAAGCCAGCAAGAAAGAGAAACAGCCTCTGTTTTTTTGGAACTTTTTACTTCAAGGAATGTGTAAGACATATTTTAAAGGGCTCACCTGATTGGGTCAGGTCCACTCAGAATAATATCCCTTTGGATGAACTCAAAGTCAACTGATCAGGGCCTTAAATCCTTTCTCCTTTGCCATATAACATCACCTAGAAATGACGTCCATCGTATTTGTAGGTCCAACCCATTGTCCTAGGTAGGGGACCATTCAGGGTGCCATTCACACAGAAGGCATCTTAGAACAGTGCCTGCCACACACAAGCCCTCAAACAATGGTCATTATGTTTGTCCATGTCTTCATCAATACCATTAACTCTGCTACATACATACATATTAGGAAACTGAGACAAGGTGTGTTAAGTAACCTTCTCAAATCTTAGAGCTGACAGGTAGCAAAACCAGGATTTGAACCTAAGCCTTCTCATTTCAAACTGCATGTTTTCTTCCATGCAACAACCTGCTGGAAAGGGCACACTAAAAACCAGGCTGAGTTTTGTCTGTGTGTTAGCCTCATTTTCTGCCTTCTCAGGGGAGGAGAGAGAGACATAGAACATTAAAATCTTCCCCCACAGCAATTTTTCACCTACTTTTGCCATGGTAACTTCAAATTTGTTCAGCTTAGGGCACAGATATTTATGTGCTTATGAAAGACGAGTTCTCGCCCCAGGCATAAGGATGCATCATACTTGCTCTAAGCCAACCATGGGACTCCGGCTCCTCTTTGCCCATTGTGTCCAGTGACTTGAGGGGAGATCTATTTGGAACTACTGGGGGAAATGTCCTTCCTGATAAAGAAGAGAGGGGTAAGGGGGAAAACTTCTTTATTCCTTCTCTTCCTACTCCTTTCTCCCTAATGAGCACACTTGCATGGGGTTTCAATGCTTGGAACTGGGCTGACATCTTGAAATTATAAGGCAAAGTTCAAAAGTTAACAGAGACCATTGACCCAGAGCCCTGACCTTGCCAAGCACTGACCTAACCCTGGCATTGACTTCTGCCAGACTTCTTGTCAGCTGGGACTGGTGTGCGCATGGCCTATGTCCCTCTCAGTTGGCCTGCAGCTATAGGAATTTTCAACTGATAGAATATGAGGGAGAAGGGCAGAGAGAAAAAGAGAGAGAGAAAGAGAAAGAAGGAGGTGGGGGAGAGAGAGAAGGAGAGAGAGAGATAAAGATTCATTGTGAAAATGTTGTGGGAAACTCAAAGTCCTGCTAGGATATGAGGAAATACATCTTTCTCCCACCACAAGGACAAAATGCCTGCAGCTCTATAGGTGTGGGTTTTGGAGCTGGAGACAATGTAGGACAGGATGACCTTAGGTCAGTCCTTATATTCTAGCAGCCTCTCCTACATTTCCATAATATCTTTAAAGTTTTGAAGCAAATTTCTTAATAAGCTGAGTTTCTTAATAAGCTGAGTAAATCCCTCAGGAATCTGGAGAACACTTTTGGGACTCACACACACTTGCCAGTAACTACCCTGAGATGGCCATATTAGAATTAATGGCTAAAAACAAAGAAATATGATTTGAGTCAGAGAATTTTTCTATCGTTTGCTGAAACTTTCAACTAATTAGTATCTGACCTCTTTGCCTAGAGAAACAGACTCCCTCCTCCCCACTCATCCCTCCCCATATTGCCTCTTGCACTGGTGCTGTTGGCTGGAGCCTCCAATATGAGGTATCTGAAAGTCTGATAGACAAGGAGGAGGCAGAGAATTAGCTCTTTACTACCTATTGTGTCTTATGCATGAGTCAAACCCAACCCTTTAAGGAAGAAAGCAGAAGAGGAAACCAGGACCAGCTCAACTGGTTGGTGGTACTCTCTACTATGCTAAGGTCCAGAATTCATAAAAGTTGTTCTGTCTGAACATAAGGCTCAAGAATAGGGGCAATAAACAAGCCTCCTTTCTTGATCCAAAAGGATAGGTAATTTGGGACTAAACATGGGCTAAGCCTAATGAAATTAATGCATTAGCATCCAATTTGATTATTCTCCAAGTATAATTGCCTGTGTCCCAGGCTGAGCCAACATTCTCATTAGCAAGCATGTGACCATGATCCAATATGTATGCAACATGCTATACTAGATGGGATATAGGCCACAGGTCATTGCCCTTGCCATCAAGAAGCTTACATTGTAATAAGGAGGCAAGGTATTTCTGTGAAAATTATATAATAAGAATATCAAATGTCAGTTCTAGACAATGAGAGAAGAGATAACCTAAGACAAGACATGATTAATTGCTAAGTAAATTGTTCAGACAGTAAAGACCAGAGGCCAGAGTGGATAATGATTGCTTCAGTCTAGGATAATCAGGGGAGGTTGTATCATCCTATAGTTAGAAATGTGGAGACAAGACAGGGATAGTGAGTGGATAAGTTTAGTGTTCATCAAGAGGAGATAATAAGGCTGAAAATAAGGCTGGAAAAGAAGATGGGAGCCAGAGTATGATGGACTTTTCAGTCAAATGGACACCTTGTTCTAAGAAATCCCCCCTCTAAATGGCAGATAACGTTGTGGGGAAAATGGGGAAGGGAAATTGGGTGAATGGAAGTGATTTCCAGGGCCACAACCCACAATCCCACACAATGAATCTTAACTCTATGACAAGTGCCTCGTTGGACCAGACTCAATACTGGACCATGAAAAGGAAGAGAGTCTGGCCGTGTTTGCTTTAAGGATATTCCTCATGAGATGAAGCAGAAAAGCGTCTACTTCTGAGACAAGGAAGTAGTCCTGAGCCTTCCCTTCTATAAATATGGATAAACCTGGATAAAATATATCAGTCAAATGTTTCCAGGACTGAAAAAGTAGTGAAGAAGTAAAATCTCTGTGAGAGGGCAACATGAGACGAACCTGACATTCACCCCATCTCTCTTCCTGGTGACAAGGCAGGGAACAGTAGTCCCACTGAGGTGAAGAGGTAGAGATTGGAGTTTTGGTGGCACTGAAGCAGCTGGAATTGGTGAGGCAGAATAGTGAGAGGAAAGGTCTGCAATGGAGGTATAGAAGGGGTTTTCTTTGGGTGGTTGGCTAATGGCTGCCTGTATTCACAAAGAGTGAGACTCCTCAAATCCTATCCTAGAATAGCTTCTGTGGGGTTCAGAGGAGAATAGCAATACTAGAATCTCACAGTGCTTGGAAGAGTCTTTATTAATCCACTGAAGTTGCAGTTAAAATACCTGAAAAAGCATACATTAAGAGTTAGAACCATGACCCATAGTAATAGCTACCCTAGGTATCCCTCTCTTCCTAAAAAAACCTACAACCAAACAGTCAGGATTAAGGAGACTGGCCTATAAACTCACCAACAGACTAAACAAGGCTCAGCACTCTTGAAAGGAAGACAATACATATTCCTTATAATGTTTCACACACAGTGTCCAGTATTAAAAACATTACTAGTCGTGTGTAAAACCACAAAAATTTTATTCATGATCAAAGAGAAAATATTCGGTAGAAAAGTCCTCTTGATGACATACATAGATGTTGGAATTAGCAGACAAAGATCGAAAGCAGCCATGACAAATATCAGAGAAAATGAAATAACTAAACAGAACCAAATGGAAATTCTGGAACTAAAAATTAAAATATCAACTACCTAAAAGGAAAAAATACAGAATAAGTTTAACAGAGATTGAAGACAGAAAAGGAAGGCGTCAGAGAATATTAAAAGAAATGGAATTTATCCAAGCTGAGGACAGGAAGAAAAAAATGTGCTTAAGAAATTTGAAGTTAGCATTAGTGTCCTATGGGATAATTTCAAGTTATCTCACATATGTCCTAGAAGAAAAGAAAAACAGAAAATGGGGCAGAGAAAATATTTAAAAACATAATGATCAAAATGCTCACATATTTGGTGAAAAGCATTAGTTGACAATTTGTCAAACCCTAAGTAGGATAACCACAGACAGCCATGTCTAGCTACATCATGATCAAACTGCGGAAAACCAAAGTTAAAGGGGAAAATCTTAAAAGCAGCCAGCTAAAAACAGCATATTAAACAATGTGAATGGTAACTGAATTCTCTTCACAAAGAATGAGGGTCAGAAAACAATAGCACTGCAACTTTGAAGCACAAAGGAAAAAGGACTGTCAGTGCAGAATTCTTCATCCAGTGAAAATACCTTTCAAAAATGAGAGTGAAATTAAAAAAAAAATACAGTTGAGAGAATATGTCACCATCTGAACGGCACTATTAGAAATACTAAATAAAGTTATTTAAGCTCAAAGAAAATAGTGCCAGACAGAAACATGAATCCGTGGAAAGGAATAGAGGACACAAAAGATGGTAAATATGTGACTACATATTTAAAACATGCAGCTTCTCTTTTCTATTAATGTCCTTGAAAGACAAATTATCGTTTAAAAGAAAACTGTATTATTATGACAGAGAAGTAAGATTTATTACGACAACAGCACAAAGGATAAGTCAGGCAGATAAATTATAGTTTTGTAAAGTTCTTATATTTTTGAAGAATGAAATGATGTAATTTCTTTTTAAAAAATTTTTTTTAAGGTTTATTTATTTTTGAGACAGAGAGAGACAGAGCATGAACGGGGGAGGGTCAGAGAGAGAGGGAGACACAGAATCTGAAGCAGGCTCTAGGCTCTGAGCCGTCAGCACAGAGCCCGACCTGGGGCTCGAACTCACGGACCGTGAGATCATGACCTGAGCCGAAGTTGGACGCTTAACCGACTGAGCCACCCAGGCGTCCCTGAAATGATGTAATTTCTAAGTAATTTTCTAAGAAGAGTACAGGCACGCCTCAGAGATACTGTGGGTTCGGATCCAGAACACCACAGGAAAGCGAATTTCACAATAAAGCAAGTTCAAATTATTATTTTTTTGTTTCCCAGTGCATATAAAACTGTGTTTACACTATACTATAGTCTATTGAGTGTGCAATAGTTTAAAACAACAATGTACATACCTTAATTAAAAATACTTCATTACTAAAAATGCTATCACCTGAACTTTCAGTGAGTTATAATCACTGATCACAGATCACCCTAATATAATAATGGTGAAAAATTTTGATAATGGTGATAATTAACAAAATGTGGCACAGAGGTACAAAGTTAACAAATTCTCACTTTCCAAATGTTGGGAAAATGGCACCAATAGACTTTCTCCATGCAGGGTAGCCGTAAACTTTCAGTTTGTAAGAAATAAATATATGCAAAGTTCAATAAAGTGAAGTATGCTTATAGTAAGTTAAGGATGCATACTGCAATTCGTGAACAATTTCTACAAATAGTAAGGGTGAAACTCCAAAAGAAGGAATGAAATTGAACATAAAAGCCCTGCTACATTGTTATCCTGATTTTTTGCTATTGAAACTGAACTGGTCCCTCAATATCTGTTCTCCACTGTAATCAATTTTCTGCTGGTTAAGTAGCTTCCCGGAGGAAAGTTTGATGTGACCATCTGACTAAACTATGGCCAATGGAATATGAACAGAAGTGATAAGAGTGAAACATTTGTGTTCTTTCCTTAAAAAGGAGGACAAGACTGGGGCGCCTGGGTGGCTCAGTCGGTTAAGCGTCCGACTTCAACTCAGGTCACGATCTCGCGGTCCGTGAGTTCGAGCCCCGCGTCGGGCTCTGGGCTGACGGCTCAGAGCCTGGAGCCTGCTTCCGATTCTGTGTCTCCCTCTCTCTCTGACCCTCCCCCGTTCATGCTCTGTCTCTCTCTGTCTCAAAAATAAATAAACGTTAAAAAAAAAATTTAAAAAAATTTAAAAAAAAAAGGAGGACAAGACTGAAGGCCTGCACAAGTATCAATACCGGAAAATCTGAGCCCCTGGACGGCTTTGCAGAAGACAATGACCATCTTAGCTTGGAAATCTAGATAAGAGCAAAATAAACTTTTATTTTGTTGAAATTTTAATTTTGTGCCCCTGTTACATGTAGCCGATCTTACATTCTAATTAGAGCAGTTCTTACACATTAAAGATAGGCTTTGGATATAAAAGAGCATTCAATATTATACAGCAAATATTAATCACCTAATATGGGCTAGATTTTGTGGTAGGTGCGGAGCATACTGGAATACGCTGGTGAACAAGATAAGCCTTCTCTTCATCTGCACAGTATACACAATCTTGAAGTATCACCTCCTTACACTAGCTCCCTCCACTTCTTCACCAAGCATTTACTCTCTAATTTCCTACAGTCAGACTCCCCTCTGTTTTCCTAAACTTGCTCTTTTCAAAGCCACAAAAAATAAATTCAGCAGGGGTGCCTGGGGGGCTCAGTCGGTTGAGCATCCGACTTCGGCTCAGGTCATGATCTCGCAGTTCGTGGGTTCGACCCCCACGTCGGGCTCTGTGCTGACAACTCAGAGCCTGGAGCCTGCTTCGGGTTCTATGTCTCCCTCTCTCTCTCTATGCCCCTCCCCAACTTGGGCTCTGTTTCTGTCTCTCTCTCTAAAATAAATAAACATTTAAAAATTTTTAAAAAGCAAATTCAGCAATGTTCTTCTTCCATCAATAGCAGAACAGCTTCTATCAGACAGATTCTTCCACCAACAAGAACCACAGATTTTGGAAGACACTGGAGAGAGGCCACAAATGGGCAGAAACCAGAGAGGAAGCATTACAGGAAAGAAGGGCATGTTACAAGGCAGGTTTCCTTTTTCCTGAGGTCAAGACTTCATCAAAGATACCAAGTGGGTAAAACTCATAAAGAAACCAACATGCAAGAGCCTTGAAAAGCCAGAGGAAGACTTCAAGTCAATACCATCAGTTAGAAAGATAAAGGAGGGGACATTCTAGAATAAAGACAGCCACAAAATGAAGAAAAATATTCTGCTTATAAATGCTGCCAAGGGGCACCTGGGTGTCTCAGTTGGTTGAGCGTCCGACTTCAGCTCAGGTCATGATCTCACAGTTCATGTGTTCAACCCCTTCATCAGGGTCTGTGCTGACTGCTCAGAGCCTGGAATCTGCTTCAGATTCTGTATCTCCCTCTCTCTCTGCCCCTCCCCCACTCTCACTCTGTCCGTCTTGCAAAACTACATAAAAATTTAAAAAATTAATTAAAATAAATGCTGCCAAAATGTCTGGATGACCCCTGAGGTGTGTGTGTGTGTGTGTGTGTGTGTGTGTGTGTGTCTCCAAGCAGCTAGCTAAGTCCAAGGGGACTGAGCAGAGATTTAACCTGTGGCCCTCCACAAGGAGAAAGAAATTGAGAGATAATAAGAATATGTAACAAAATTTAGCAGGATGCTGCTAAAGCAGAAACACAAGGAAATGCTTCGCTTTAATTTTTTTTTAATGTTTATTTATTTTTGAGAGAGAAAGAGAGAGAGACAGAGCGTGGGTGGGGGAGGGGCAGAGACAGAGAGGGAGACACAGAATCTGAAGCAGGCTCCAGGCTCCAAGCTGTCAGCACAGAGCTCAACACAGGGCTCAAACCCACAAATTGTGAGATTATGACCTGAGCTGAAGTCCAACACTTAGCTGACTGAGCCACCCAGATGCCCCTGAAATGCATAGCTTTAAATATTTATGCTAGAGAGTAAAAAGATCTAAAATCTCAATAGTCTAAAATTCAACCTAAAACTGCCAGTAAAAGAAGGGAAAGCATTAAAATTGAAAACAATAGGGGCGCTTGGGTGGCGCAGTCGGTTAAGCATCCGACTTCAGCCAGGTCACGATCTCGCGGTCCGTGAGTTCGAGCCCCGCGTCGGGCTCTGGGCTGATGGCTCAGAGCCTGGAGCCTGTTTCCGATTCTGTGTCTCCCTCTCTCTCTGCCCCTCCCCCGTTCATGCTCTGTCTCTCTCTGTCCCAAAAATAAATAAACGTTGAAAAAAAAATTTAAAAATAAAATAAAATAAAATAAAATTGAAAACAATAAAACAGGGAAAAAATGACATTAAGTATTTAGGTTTTGAAAAATCAAGAAAATCTAAAGCTAGCTAATCAAGAAAAAAAGAGATAAACACAAATTAATATCAGGATCATAAGAGAGTATATTACTACAAACCCTACAGATATTATGAGAATGACAAGAGAATACTGAGAACACTTTTGCTGATAAATTTAACAATTTAGGTTAAATGGACACATTTCTTGAAACATACAATTTATCAAAACTGATACAAGACGAAATAGAAAATCCAAATAGCCCAATTATCTATTAAATAAATTGATTTCATTTTCAATAATCTGACAGGTAAAGCTTCAGGCCCAGATGATGATGTTGATGAATTAATCAAGCACTCAAGGTAAAAATCATACCATCCTCCATAAACCCTATCATAACATAGAGAAATAAGAAATACACCCCAATTTGTTTTATGAGGGCATCACAACCGAGATACCAAAACATGAGAAACCTATTAAAAGAAATAAAGAAAAAAACTTTTTAGCAAATGAAAGTCAGCAATATATTTTAAACATTTAATAGATTATGTTAAGTTATAATAAGAATTCAAGGTTGATTTAATGTTTGCGAATCAATCAAGGCTCCATATTCATACAAGTAAATGTAAAATCAAGTGTTTATTTAAATAAATTCACAAAAACACTTGACAAAATCTAACACCAATTAATGTTAAAACACATCAAATTAGGATTTGAAGGTTTCTCAGTCTGAAAAGGGTCATATGCAAACAAAACAAAACAAAACAACCTAAAGCCCACTCCATACTAAATGCTATTGTATTCACTGCTTCTCTCCCAAGATGAAAACAAGGCAAAGTGTTCACTCTTATGTTCTGTATTCCACATTACTAGGATCCTAGACATTGTAACGAGTCAAGAAAAACAAAGGCAAAAATGTTAGGAAGGAAGGAAGGAAGGAAGGAAGGAAGGAAGGAAAAACTGTTTCTGCTCATAGGTGGCAGGCACGATTTTTTAAATAAGAGACACTAAGAAATCTACAAGCAACTTTCATAACCAATAAGTAAATATATCAATATCACAGGAGAAAAGCTCCACACACACAAATCAATGGTAGTTTTATAAACCAGAAATGAACAATTGAAAACTTGATTTAAAAATCAATTCAATTTATAATAGCTTCAGAAATTATAAAATAGTCCAGCATGAATTTAATAAGAGATGTGCAGGAGCTCTATGCTGAAAAGTACTAAAAGTAATGAAAAAAGGTCTAAGTGAATAGAGATGTCCGCGGACTGGATGACCTAATATTGTTAAGATATTAATTTTCTCAAAATCGATCTGTGAGATTCAATTTAATCACAGTCTAAATTCCAGCAGGCATTTATGTAAGATTTCTTGAGCTGAATCTGAAATTTACATGAAATTGCAAAAGACCTAGAATAGCCAAAGGAATCTTCAACAACAACAACAAAGTTAGAGGAGGTAGCATACCTGATTCCAAGGTCATGTGATATTGGCAAAAGAACAGACATTAGATCAATGAAGCAGATTCTAAAGTCCAGACTGCACTCAAACATGTTTGGTCAACTGATACGCATTCAAGGCGCCAAGGTAATTCAGCGGGAAACAATACTCCTTTTGACAAATGGCTCAAAAACAACATGATATCCGCTCTGTAAAAGAAGAATTTTGATCTCTACCTCATAGCCTACAACAAAATTTCATCTGAGTTTCATAATAGACCAAAACATAAAATTTAAAGCTACAAAGTGGACAGAAGAAAAAGTTGTAGGGGAATATTCTGTGACTTGAGGGTGAGCAACATTTTCGTAGACAGGCACAGATAGCAATAGCCATAAAAGAAACAAGGACCAACTACACTTCATCAATATTTGAGCACTGGGTGTTGTATGGAAACCAATTTGACAATAAATTTCATATTAAAATTACATTAAATTAAATTAAATTAAGTTTTAAAAAGACCAGTAGCCTGTAAGAAAGAAATGTGGACAGTTATTTTTATCTTACAAAAAAGTAAATATTTATTTTCCCCACAAATCTAAAGATCTCTAGCCCCAATGTTTTGCCATGAGAAAGAATATGGGAAGAAGGGTATTATAATAATAAAAATAATGCATTTTTCTTCTAAAAATATTTGAAATTCTTTATTATAAATGAACTCAATGAATAAAATAAATGGGCAAGCTATAGAATAGAAAAAATGTGTAATAAAATGTAGTAAGAATCCCTACTATTCAAAAGCAAAAATAAATAAAATAATCCAATGAAAAAGAAACAAACTTTGAACAAACACTTCATAAATGAAGGTATATGGATGGTCAGTAAGACCAGGGGGGAAAAAAAAGCCCAACATCGTTAGTTATCATAGCAATATCCATCAATATCCTATCAATGAAATTAAAGTCCCAGTGTGACTGAACTTCACACCCATCAGAATGGCCAAAATTAAAAGGGCTAACCACACAAACCACTGGCAAGGATGAGAAGCAACAGGAAACATCATGCATAGTTTATAGGCGAGTGGAAGGGGAAACTGCTTAGAAAAATGGACTGACGTTTTCTGCTGAAACTTGGAAAACACTGAACATTCCACTCCAGGGTTTATTTACATGAGAAAGAAAAGCATATGTCCACAAAAAGATTATGTGTGAATATTCCTTAAGAGTTTATTCATAATGATCAAAACCTGGAAACAACCCCTAAGGCCCATCACTAGGGAAAGCGCTAACCACATTCTAATATTTCCCCACAATGGAGTACTATTCAAAAGTAAACAAGAGTAGAGTGTGGGTGCACACTGCGGCACAGGGAAATCTCAACAAAAAGTAAGCTGAATAAAAGAAGCCCTACCCAAAATAGAATGGGCTTTATCATTTCATTCTTTGGGTCCAGGCCAGGCAAAACTACAGTACATTAAAATCAGCACAATATTTTTTAAAAAATTTTTAATGTTTTATTTATTTTTGAGAAAGAGAGAGACAGAGTGCGAGCAGGGGAGGGGCAGAGAGAGAGGGAGACACAGAATCTGAAGCAGGTTCCAGCCTCCGAGCTGTCAGCACAGAGTCCGACACGGGGCTCGAACCCAAGAACTGTGAGATCATGACCTGAGCTGAAGTCAGATGCTCAAACAACTGAGCCACCCAGGCGCCCCAAAATCATCACAGTATGAAAGGAGAAGAACAAGGTTGGAGGGCGGACGCTTTCCAAAGTCAAGACTCACTATGAAGGTGTGGTGATCGGTGTGGCACTGACAAAAGAACAGACGGAGAGGTCAATGGAACAGAAGAGAAAGCCGGAAATAGACCCACATAAATACGGTCAGCTCATCTTTGACAAAGGAACAAAGGCAAAACAATGTGGCAAAAACAGGCTTTGAAACCGATAGTGCTGGAATAATTGGACATCCTCATACAAAACCTCGAGTGACAATACCAACAAACTGAATCTAGACAGGCTGTCTGTCCACCCTTCACCCACGAAAAAAATTAACTCACAATGGATCCTAGACCTAGAAATGAAACACCAAAAAATAGAACTGGAAGGTCACCCGGGAAAAGACCAGGATAACCTTGGGTGTGGTTACGTTTTAGTTACACACCAAAGGTGAACTCCATGGAAGAATTGATAAGGTAAGTGGCGTTGAAGTTAACAACTTCTGCAGAAGAGGGGGGCCTGGGAGGCTCAGGCGGTTAAGCATCCACCTTTTGATTTCGGTTCAGGTCATGATCTCGCAGTTCATGAATTCCAGTCCCACATCCGGCTCTGCAATCACTGCTCAGAACCTCCTTCAGATCCTCTGTCTCCCTCTTCCTGCCCCTTTCCCGCTGGTGCGAGCATGTGCTCTCCATCTCTCTAAAATAAATGAGAATGTTTAAAAAAATTTTGAAAACGTCTGCAAAAGAAAGCATCAGGAGAATGAGAAGACAAACCAGACTAGAAGAAAATACTTGAAAAGACATCTGATTAAGATACGTAAAGAATCCTTACCCTCTAACAATAAGAAAACAAACAACTTGGTTACAGAACGGGCGAGAGACCTGAACAGACACTTAACCAAAGAAAATACACAGTCGGCAAGTAAGCATGTCACAAGACGCTACCCGTCATCTGTCCATGAGGGGACTGAAAATTAAAACAACAAGACAGCACTACGCACCTATTAGAACGGCCGAAACCCAGAACACCGACAACGGCAAACACTGGGACGATGCAGAACAGCCGGAACCCTCACTCATGGCTGGTGGGATGCGCCATGGTGCGGCCACCGTGGGAGACAGGTGGTTTCTTTCAGGCCTAAACATGCTCTTACCATACGACCCGGCAATCACACTCCTTGGTACTTACTCCGAGGAGTTGAAACCCTGTGTCCGCACAAAAACTGGCACATGGATGTTGATGGCAGCTTTATTCATAATCTCCCAACTTGGAAGCAACCAAGATGTGCTTCGGCAGGTCACAGATAAACGGTGGTCCATCCAGACAATGGAATATGATTCAGCACTAAAAGGAAATGAGTTACCAAACCATGAAAAGATAGGGAGGAACATTAAAGGCATGTCACTAAGTGAAAGAAGGCAACCTGAAAAGGCCACCTCCTATATGATTCTAACTCTATGGCATCCTGCAAAAGGCAAAACTATAGTGACAGTTGAAAGATGGGTTTGCCAGGGTTTGGGGGGAGGAGGGATGAAGAGGCAGAGGACAGGAGGTTTCACACAAGCAGTGAAACTGTTCTGCGTGATTCTGGGATGGTACACACATGTCATGACGCACGTGTCTTGGTCCCCTGCCTGGCCCTCGTCCCCCCACTTACTGGTCCAGCCACACTGGGCTCCTGCCTGGGCCACACCCCCCACCCACTAAGATCCTCTCTCGGAAGCACCAGCCTTGAAGCTGTCTCTGCTAAGAGTACTCCTGTGGCTCAAACGGTGAGCTCCCTAGACTCCCTACACTCCACCCCTCTTCACCTTTCCCTTCTTCATCCTACAAAACACCTCACTGCTCTGGGTTCTCCCAGAAGCAGACACCAGGAAGGGATTGAGCAAGCAGGGATTTCTTAGGACATATGTCTGTGGAAAGAACCAGTGGCAGCCCCCAAAAGGTGGGGACAGAGGCAGAACCCCGAGCCGGTCTGACCAGGTGGAGGGGAGCAAGGGGAAGGTGGGAGGAGTCCCAGTGGCCTGGAGTTCTCCGGCAGTTTCAGCAGAGCTGCTGGAGAGTCTGTGAGCCAAAGCGGGCCAAGGAGGGAGTCCCTCGTCTCCCAGCAACGGGGTCTGTGTTAGGAGCCCCACCGCACTCGGCCCTCGGAGGGGAGCAGCCCACAGGCAGCGTGACCTGGGACCAGATGCAGGGATGGATTTCAGAGCACGCGGCACGGGGACGCTGGTCAGTCAGTCTTCTTCCAACAAAAGGAGTGTCGGGGAGGAGCGTGTCCGGGAAGCCTCGTGAGCCGGACATTTCAAACGTATTCCTGCCGGAGCTGCTGGCATCCACTCTGGACAGAAGCCCTCTTGTTTGCTCTCTAATCCCAGCACCTAGAAAATGCTGGACGCATGATAGACGCTCACTTAAATTTCCTGCATGAATGAATGAATGAATGAACCCAGGAAAGCTTTCGTTCTCACTTCTTCTGGATCCACCGAACTCCCTGTACCCCTTCCCTTGTCACACAGAGCTTCACCAACTTGCATGCGGGTATCCAGGGGCTGGGCCACGTGTACTAGCTGCATCATGGTAGCAAACACCACTGGAGAGTGAACACAGGTCTCCTTGGTAAATCTCTGCCTGCCCTTGTTTGGGCCCTCAGGACACCTGTGTGAGCAGAAGCAGGTCGAGGTTGTTCATTGTGCAAGCGGAGAGGGGAGAATAGACTTGATAGCTCCCTGAATGCCATGGCATACACAACTTACCCAACGTAACCCATCCAGTCTCAAGGTACTAATCTCCCTCCATCCCTCACCCCATTCGACAGATGGGTCAGCTGACCCCTAGGGAGTGACAGAGCCAGGGCTCATGAGCCTTTCCATGGCCAGGCACAGACCCCCAGGGCCCCTTCTCTGGGGCTTTCTCCAGCACCCACCAGGGAAGCATCTCCACAGGGACGTACCTGCATATCTCACACCGGCCATAACACTCACCCGTAAGCCGTTTTCCTCCCTCGGCCGCTCACTTCCCTTGAACTGCAAAATGGCAAAGGTACGCGAGTGAACAGGTTAATATTAGGACAGCGCCTTGAAATTCCAAGACGAGAGCCGCCCAGAAAGCCTGGCTATGATTATTCATTATTATTAATAATAAAGTCAAAGGAAGTAGAGTTGAGGTGCCCGCGCCTTGCAGATTGATGGATCACCACACCCTCTGCGATTTGCTAATGCCATTACATTTACAGCTTAATCTTCCTGTAACCATTTTTCAATAATCAGGGAAGCTAAATTAAGTGAAATGCAAAGTCCTCGCTATTAAGCACAGTGTCTTGCTTACCCTGCTTTTACCCAAGGGTATCGACTGGAGTGAGCAAATTCTAAGCTGCCTCTTTGTTGCTCAGGCTGCATTTCTTTATGATGCCACAACCTTGATGTTTCTTCTCCCCAAATACAAATTTTGACCACACTGGGGCAAGCTCATGCATTCTGAAATTGACCCACCATTAGTAACAGGAGAACCATGCCCCTCAGGGGAGGGGGGGAATCCTCACCTTAAGTTAATGCTGACTGGGGCGCCTGGGTGGCTTAGTCGGTTGAGCGTCCAACTTCGGCTCAGGTCACGATCTCGTGGTTTGTGGGTTCGAGCCCCGCGTCGGGCTCTGTGCTGACAGCTTAGAGCCTGGAGCTGCTTCAGATTCTGTGTCTCCCTCTCTCTCTGCCCTTCCCCTGCTTGCTCTCTCTCTCTCAAAATAAATAAACATTAAAAATTTAAAAAAAAAAAAAGAGGGGTGCCTGGGTGGCTCAGTCAGTTTCAGCTCAGGTCATGATATTGCAGTTTGTGTGTTCGAGCCCACATCGGGCTCTGCACTGACAGCTCGGATCCTGGAGCCTGCTTTGGATTCTCCCTCTCTCTCTCTGCCCCTCTCCTCTCCTCTCTCTCTCTCTCTCTCTCTCTCTGTCTCTCAAAAATAAATAAACATTAAAAAAATTAAATAAAGGATAACGCACTTGAGATTTGTTTGGGATTATCTTACTTCCGCACAAACTTTGAGCAGGGGAGAGAAAAGGCGGGCAATACCTCACACACATCTGTGGTTGCCATAAGCAATGTCTTAAAGATAGCGCCATACAAAGAATGCAGAGATAAATCAAGGAGGCTTACGAGCTACACATCAGAAACTGTAGCACCATCTGCTTTAAGTAACATTTATTTTCCCAGAAAAAAAAAATATGTTCTAAAACTGAATAATGTCCATGTAGTCTAAATATTTGCTCTCCACAAGCATCCTGGGAACGATATGCAAAAGTTCCTGGAACTAGAAGGCATTACAAAATATTGAAATGGAAAGAAACAAAGTTATTTTACTATGCAATGTGTTCAATTGCTATGTAAATGTGGGAGCATTATTATTTATTGCTTTTTCAGCTCTGACAGTTGGAAATATTGCAGAAGCAAAAGACATCTGTTGAGTGTAGCACGAATATCTACAAAATAGCGATCAGGGCTGAATGGTGTTATTTCTGGACCCCTGGGTGCAGGTGTGAAGTCACAGCGAGAAACAAATTGCACTGAGCTCTTTGCAGCCACTTACTTGGTATAAGGAAAACACTGCAAGAGGGCGTTTGGGGATGTGATGCACCCGCCCCGGCTGACGCTGGGGTTCCGTCTCCCCTGATCTGATTCAGAAGGTCAGACTTGGTCCATTGACGAAGCCAACGCACAGGCACCGTTCAGGACGGTGACAAACAGCAGAGGCTTTGGAACGGACAGACCTGGGCGCACACCTCCACTCTGAGACTCTGGCTGTGGGGCTCTGGATAAGTTGTGTGACTTCACTTGGCCCCAGTCTTCATCTGTAAGATGGGAATAATAATACCTCCCATGCCTACGGTTCTTACGAGAATGGACTTACCTCATATACACCAAATGCTTTATGTGCTGGTTACCGGGACCCCTCTGACCTCTCCCTGCCTCCGCGGCTGAAGTCATGGTTCTAATAGGGTCCTTCAGGGCCTAAATAAAAGTGCATCTGAGACGTCTTTGCTAGCACGCTTTTAAATTGTATTGACACGTGGTACAGAGCATGGGGGAGAGATAGGATTCATTAGCTTGTGGCTGGGACTTGTGAATTTTATCGCTCAGTGTCTCTGGTCCTATCATCTGGTGGCCTTGTTTTATCCTTTGATATTTCAAATCTGTCAGGAGCCCTGGCACCGAGCCCCAAGCACCAGACCTGAAATATTCCCCCAAAATGCCTTCCCACCTTTTCAAGCTCACTCAGAACACCTGACAGCGAGCAGACTTTCATGAACATCAAGAGAACATCCTTATGCACCTGCCTGACCGCTCAAAACCATTCCTGCCGTCCCTTTTCCAAGACCGCGAGAAAGCTTTCTGCTTGCCAAGAATTCATCACAAGATTCTTTTTTAATAAATCAGATTTCTCTCTAACAAATATCTACCATGCCTCAACACTTAGAAAATATTTATTTCGGAAATGCTCCTATTAGGAAATTCTTACTATGTACCCAGCTTGGTGTTTTTATTGTTTAGATTCCTGTTATCATTGTTACAGACACTTTGGTGATGATCCCTAGAAGTAGACTAGTTAGCACACTGGTCACTTAACTGATCAGTGATGTGGTAGGGTCCCCTCCCTCCCTAAGGAGAGAAAAGCAAGAAAAGAGAGAAAAGGAGAAAAAAAAAACCCTCAAGGTAACCCGTCTATGCGCCTATGTGACAACACCCCTCATGACCTTGTAAACTGAGACCACTTAATCAGACTGCATGCTGTCTGTGTTACCCATATGTGGGAGACAAAAAAAAAAATAGAAAATATATTTTAAAAGAACTATGCCACATGACGTTCAGCCCTCAGCTCTTTGGGTACGAACCCCACTGAGTGGTGCCGGCACAAATAAAGTTGCTTCCTGGCAAAAAAAAAAACAGCCTCAGTGTCATGACTCTCTGTGCGAGAATCCTGCTACAGTGAAGTGTGTGGTTCTTAAGGCCCTGGTCCCGAGGAATAGCATTTTTTTTCTCTCGTGGTTTCTTGATTGAAAATAAGAATAGAATCACCCAGGTATGAGATGCTTTATACCATGTTCAAGTTCTGGAGAAAACCTCAGCACACATTAAAAAGCACAATTCTGCCTAAATCTTCCTTTTCTCCCTTAGATTAAATAGTGCCTGTCAGCTTAAGGGCTCTCGAGGTGGGCATTTGAGCCCAGCCCTGACAAGCAACGTCCCCAGGGTGTCATAGGACACTGTGGGACACTGGCCAGAGAGCAGAAGGACAGCAGATGTGTTCCTCCCTTAACCATCTGCAAGCTGGAGGTGGCCACAGACAGAGAACCAAAGCAAGAGGCCTGGACCCTGCAGCACATCCCCCACCCGCTGGGAGCAGCGGAGCACAGGGCAGGAGAGTGTCTCTGCAGCAGAGGGCACAGAGGGAGGGTTCCAGATGTTTCTGGACCTATAAGGAAAAAAGGCTGATGATAACATCAAGAAGGCGGAGAAAGGGCTGCTGTTTCAGAAAGACCAGCGCCCAAAGAGGGCCCTTAGGGACGTGGGCTCGTGGAGGAGGGGAGGTGAGACAGGCAGGTGTCTGTGGCAGGGAAGTTTCCAGGGCACAGCAGCCTGTTTGTTCAGAGGGAGTGAACCTCCCGTTCCTCCCCACAGGAAGAAAAAGATCCTGTTGGGGCAACGTGACACGTCTCAAGGTAGAAACAAGAAGAAAGGGGGTGCCAGGGTGGCTCAGTCAGTTCAGTGTCCGACTTGGGCTCAGGTCATGATCTCGTGTTTCGTGGGTTTGAGCCCCGCATGGGGCTCTGTGCTGACAGCTTGGAGCCCGGAGCCTGCTTCGGATTCTGTGTCTCCCTCTCTCTCTGCCCCTCCCCTGCTCACACTCTGTCTCTCCGTCTCAAAAAATAAATAAATGTAAATAATAATAATAATAATAATAAAGAAACAAGAGAGATAGACTGGAAACAGACAAAATTAGGGGAGAAGAGGGAAATGCTGGGAACACGTAGGACACACGGCTCCAGTGGATTGAGATGAGGAAGGCGGGACTTGGGAGGGGGACGTGCAGAGACAGAGGAGGGAGAGAGGCAGGCGAGGCTGTCCAGCTGCAAGGGAAGGGCAGGAGGGGAGAACACAGAGCCCTGGCAAGCAGACAGGGTGGGGCTCTGACAGGGCCCACAGAAGGCTGGATGAGAAGGAAATCGCAAACCAGAGGCAGAGTCAAGGCAGATCGATGGCGATACAGTCGGGCGCTCTGAGCTCTGAGGGAGCTCATCCAGCGAGGCAGGGAACGCTCCCGGTGGGACACCTGCGGCCACTCCTCATGAAGAAGTTGGTGCAGGTAGGGCCTCAAGCATGCACTTGTCTACACAGTATCACTGGCTCAGCTCGGTGACCACAGCCAGCTTCCACCTGCCTCCTGTGCGGGAATCGTGGGTGGAGCGGGCTCTGAACACTGTTTCCAGGGCAGGGCCCCCCTCCCCTGCCCAGACAAACCCTGTATCCAGACGAGCAGCTGTAACACCACTCACCTTTGCTCTAGTGGTGGAAAACCCAAACACGGGTGGAGCTTGCGTTCCCAGAAGCAATGGTACCAGGCTGCCGTTTGCAGCCACTTGGAGGAAATGTGTGACCTTGTCATGTACTTTATTTAACACTTCCTTGCTTCGGGATTCTCTCGCTCCTCTCCTGAAGAGTTTCTATGTTCCGGTTCCCTGAGGACCTCCCACGGGCCAGACTCCATGTAAAGGGAAATGAGACAAAGTATCAGGAACGAGGCAGCATTCTCTCTGGGCTCTGCAAGTTGGCAAGTTTGCAGGCGGCTAGGGAAGCCCCGGCCAACCCCACACTGTCGCCACTTCTCTCCTCTCCTTCAACAACCATCAGGGACCGTGAGCCCCCTCCCCTGGGTCAGACCAGAGGAAACGGAAGCAGGAAAGCCCTACCTCCACCAGCTCCAGGGTTTTGGTGACAGTGTTAGCAATTCAGAGAACACACGTTGGCCAAAACAAACGTCACCATAAGGAGAGGTGGTAAGGTTTAGACTCACGACAAAACGTCGGGCGGCTGCCAAGGGGGAGGTTGACAAGATCTGTGTTGCAACTAATGCCCCCACCCAGTGCAGAGGCAGAGGCAGGGGGCAGGGGGCAGGCAGTTGGGTGGACGCCCCAGAGGCGGGAGGGGGGACCTGAGAAAGAAAGAAGGGATCCAGGTGTGCCCAGGACAAAGACTCCTGAGGGTTTTGCTGGTTTCCCGTTGAGAGGGTCTCGAGAGGAAGAGAGAAAGAGAGGGAGAGGGAGAGGGAGAGCGAGCGAGAGGGGTTGGGCCCCTCCGTGGACCTCCCTCTGTCTGGGTGTATCACTCGGCCTCCCTCCCAGGCAGCCTTTGATAAACATCAGTGCACGAGTTCTACAGTGAGACCCTGCCCCACGCGGTGACTTAGTTTGTCTCTGCCTGGCAAGAGTCATCGCACAGGTTGCTTGAGGATTGAGATTAAATAGTCCACACCAGGTGCTATGCCAGACGGTCACGAAGGGGTGGCTATTTTCTCCTTCTCTTTCATCTTCCCAATTTCAGCAAGGCCCACTTGGCCGGGATGGATCGGCCAGGCCAGCAGCCCTGTGTTTCCGCGACGAGGCCCATTCCTTTCTTCCAGGTCCGCGTGTAACACTTGAACAACGTTCTCCCGTGTGGACATCAGGATAGCCTGTGACTAGGGCAGGCCTCGTGGGCGTGTGGCTCTGGCACCCACCCAGGGCCCTGTGCTCAAAAGGCCCCGGCACCTGGCCTAATGCTTTGTCATCACAGTTTTGAAACTCCTAGTAATTTATTTTTCTTTTTAATTTTTTTTTTAATATGTATTCATTTTTGAGAGAGAGAAAGAGAGACAGAGCGTGAGCAGGGGTGGGGCAGAGAGAGAGGGAGACACAGAATCGGAAACAGGCTCCAGGCTCTGAGCCATCAGCCCAGAGCCCGACGCGGGGCTCGAACTCACAGACCGCGAGATCGTGACCTGGCTGAAGTCGGACGCTTAACCGACTGCGCCACCAAGGCGCCCCTGTGAACTTGTTTTAAATTGTGGTAAAATACACATAACATAAACTTGACCATCGTAACCATCTCCAAGTGACCGATCAATGGCATTTAGCAAATCCACTGCATTACGTGACCATCACCACCTGGTTCCCAAATATTTTCACCCCTTCCCTCCCTCCCCGGCTGTAAGCAACAGCTAATTGACTTTCTGTCTCTACCGATTCATCAATGCGGGGTGTTTCCTCTAACTGGAATCCCACAATAGAGGGCCTTCTTTGAACTTTCGGACCCATGTTTAACTCATTTATAAAACACAGATAATAGCATCGAACCCCAAGCGTTGATGTGAAAACTCGGCGAGAAACTGTTTATCTTACCAGGTCCTTCTAGGACGGCTCCATTGTTATCTGCCGCTCCTGTCACTGTTGTCACGGCGAGGGCCAGGGTGTTGAGCATGATTCTGCCGTGAGCTATCGGCGATCACACAACCAGCAAATGCCCTCCGCGAACCCTGGACTCTGATCCTCGTTCCAAATCCTATGCTTCCGTAAGCTCCCCGTCGCCCGGGTAGGATTTCCGAAGGAGCAAGGATGGGGAGCAGGTTAAGGCAATGCAGTCAGTGACAAATGCTGAGAAAGGTCTAGGGCAAGAAAGGACGGGGCGGGTGGTGAAGGTAGATGAGCTGGGCTGGTCGGCTGGGGCCACATCCTGGGACCTTCAGTACCTATCCTCGGGTCTGGGACACGCTACGGTGGCCCTGCTGTGCCCCTGGGGGCCTCTTTCACAGGATCCAGACTCTGCAGAAATTTTAGCTGGAAAGCAGGGCTGTGCGGGATGAGAGGAGGCAAGCCGAGCCAGCGCAGCGTCCTGGGGAAGCACTGTGCCCTGGGCGCATTCTCTTCTCTATCAGATTTGTGTGTCTTAAAATAACCATAATGCTGTGCAGGAACCCCACTGCGGAGCCGTCCGGTATTTGCAAACAACAGCTCATTAGGCCTTACCCTTTGTCCACCTGTCTGTGGGTTCAATGGAACAGGCACAGTTTCATAGCTGCAACCTGCCCCTCGCTGGAGTTCTTTCTTTCCTCTTGTGGCATTGTCTGTGCCCTGCAGTGGGCCCGGGTCAGCGACACAGGCCCACGGGAGCAAGACCAGCCTCTGAATACAAGGGGAAGAGTCTGGACAATGGCCAGGCGGCACCTGGCAAATAGGTATTCGTCACACCTTTCGAGATGGCGTCCAGCAGGAAATGTAGATGTTTTCAGAGACAAAAATCCCACTCCTGTGCAGCCACTGTTTGCCATAGGAAAGTCCGTTCCAAACAGGCTGGAGCTCTCTCTGGTCCTTGAACCTGACAACTGGACTTTGCTCTCCAGAGAAGCCAGATGGCCGTGGTGCAGTCTCCAGGGCGACCAAGGAGAGACTCCAATTTCAGAAAGGAGGCAGACTCGGACAGAGAGCACTTGGAAAAGCATGTCTCCCCAGAGCTCGGGTCTGCGGGGCGGAGCACATCTTTGCTGTCTTTGCTACAGGACGACCAGAGAGCGAGGAAACAGCGCTCCCCTAGCATGATTTTAGAGCGGGCATTCCTGTGTCCAGGAGGCTGTCACTGTGCCCCCCAAGCCCCCTGCCGCTTCCTGGCTTCGTGATCTTGGGCAAATTGTTTATGTTCTCTAGACCTCGGTTTTTCCACCTGGAAAATGGCTATAAAGTCATCGAGCCCATGGGTGGCTTGTGAATATTTGATGAAGTAATTGGGTCCAAGGCACTCAGGACAAGCTGGCGTGCGGTGAGCGCTAGGTGACTGGCCACAGCAGGACACGTGGAGAGTCCTTCCACCCGTGGAACTTAGTTGTTCTTGAATCTCTGATAATCCTGTTGTCAAGCTCCACACTGTTGTCTTCTTTTCTTTTCTTTTCTTTTCTTTTCTTTTCTTTTCTCTTTTCTTTTTAATTTTTTTAAATGTTGACTCATTTGTGAGAGAGAGAGAGAGAGAGAGAGAGAGAGAGAGAGAGAATGAATGGGGGAGGGGCAGAGAGAGAGGGACACACAGAATCCGAAGCAGCTCCAGGCTCCGAGCTGTCAGCACAGAGCCCGACGCAGGGCTCGAACTCACGGACCGCGAGATCATGACCTGAGCCGAAGTCGGATGCTTCACTGACTGAGCCGCCCAGGGGTCCGTTGTGCTTTATTTCCTGAAATGGCTGTCCATTTGCTCATTTTCCTTTTCTGTTGTTTTGTTTTAGGTGTGTTTGCAGAAATCAACCTTCAACGTATTTCTTTCTTTTGCTTTAAGCCAAATGTTAACTCCTTCATGGTTCTTAAAATGATATCCCCCCCCCACCATTTCTACCATTGTGATGTTTGTAGCTCCCTCTTGAAAACTGTCGTGTTCACTTCGTTTCTTTTATTTCATGTATTTATTTGAGAGGTTTGGAATAGCTGTACTCTATTCCTGGCAAATGAGTAATCACCTTCAACCTTTTGGCCAAACTAATTATATATGCTTTTTCTTTTTCCAGTAAATTTCCAAAATTAATTCTATAACCTCTCTACCATAAAGGCAAGACTTTTTTTTAGCACAATTCGTCCCACATCCCCTCTCCTGGTAATCAGGTATTAAACTTTTTCAGGTTTATGCTCCAGGTTGTGTCAACGTTCTCCGCATTAGGACTCTGTTTAACCCTGAGTTTTACTCCAAGACGATGATATTTCCGCGTTCATCACCTCCACTTTTTCTTGCGTTGCGTGCCTCCCCTCGTCCTGGGCTCCAGCTTTGACTCTGCTGGTGTATGTGCTGCAGCACATTCCTTCAGAAACAATTTGCAAGTAATACAATTTTTTTTAATCTGCGGGTTTGTTGGGATGGTTTTCTTCTCTTTCTTGGCTGTTTGGCTGAAAACATAACTTTAAGTCAAAATTCTTTTCCCTTAGAACTTTGAAGATATTGTCTTTCCTTTGTCATTAGTCAAGTGCAATTAGCATGTGTTATATTATTTTCAGGTGGGGCTATAGTGGCTCAACAATTCTGCACCTTGCTCAGGGCTCATCACGGGAAGTGCACTCCAAATACCCCTCACCTCCTTCCTTCCAGGGGCTGTTCTGTACCTCAGAGTCTATTTTGTTTGTCTCTTTCTTCCTTTGCTCTTGCAAAGGGCATATCTGACAAGGGGTTAATGACCAAATTACATAAAGAACTTATGCAACTCAACACGAGAAAAACAAATAAATTCCCATTGTCTTTTGTAATTTTTCTTAAAAATGGTAAATCAGATGCCAGTTTAAGCCTTGCTGTTTTGAAAATAGCCCACTTTCTTCTATGCATTTTTAGGATTGGCTTACTTTTTTTTTTTTTTAACTTAGATGTCAGGTATTTTAGCTGTATTTAGGACAATGTACATTGTCATTCTTTTTACTTAGCATTCAACGATCTCTTTAGAATCAAATCTTTCTTAAAATTCGGCTATTTTCTTCTACTGTCTTTTCATCATTTTGCCCCCTACTCTTTTCTCTCTCATCACTCTCTGGATTGCACGTTATGAGGTAATTATGTTACTTCTTGAATCAATCATCTATATCTCTTAATTTTCCCTTACTATTTCTCTCTTTATTTTCCTGTTCTGTGTGTTACCCAACTGCCATATCCTATCTTCCAAATCAGTGTCTCAGCTCCAAGCCACGTTCATTCTGCCCCACAGCTGAGAGAGAGAGATTATAGTGTGGAGTAATGAGTGGAAATAAATTTTCGATGAATAATGCTAATACAGTTGGTTTCCATAGTTTTAAAAAGTGAAATACGTTATCAAACTCATTCTATACAGAAAACATAATAATTTCAAATAAATTTAAATCTTAAAAAGCAAATCTCCAAAATGTTTAAGAGGAAATATGGAAGAATGTCTTTCTGATCTTGAAACAGAAGGAGCTCTTAAACAGAACCAGAAAAAATAAATACTTTTAAAGATTGATAATTTTGGCTACATGGCAATTAAAAAGATGTTTATCAAAACACACTATAAAAAATCTAGAAGCTGAGAGAAGATACGTTCAACACATACAGCTGAAAACAGAAAGGTTTTAGTATTTAGAATCTATAAATATGCCCTTTAAGTCAGTAAGAGAAAAAGAAATGAACCAACAGAAAAATGTGCAATAGACATGAACTGTCACGTCACAGAGGTGGAAACACACACACGTCCAAAAAACAAGGGAGATAACTGGCCTCATTAGAAGCCAGGCTAACTCACAGTAGGACACAGTGATAGACCACTTGACCCCATGGCATTGCCACAACCTATAATGTCATGAAACAGTGGCAGTGTAACTATAGCCACTTTGGAAACAATGTGGCATTACCTTGTAAAGTTGACCACACACATATGTGAGAACTTGGCAATATAGCCCTAAATACCTTAAGAAATTCTTGTACAGGTGCACCAGGGGCCAGCACAGTTCAAATTAGGAAAAAACAAACTGGAAACAACCCAGAGTTTTGTCAACAGGACAGTGGATTAAAAAAAATGCGGTATATTAATACATTAGAATATTCTGGACCATTAAACATGAATGAACCTGAGAATATCATATTGTGAGATGTACCATTAAGAAGGAATGAACTATGATACACACAACAAATGATGAATCTTGGAAACATAATGTTGCATGAAAATACAAGTCCCAGAAGGCCACATACAACAAGTTACAATCTTTATAATAATCAGAAACATGTGAAACTAAGCAGCACACTGGTTAGGTATGCACATACGGAAGGATCTTGCTTTCCTTCCAGCCACAAAAGAACGTCAGTGAAACAGTCTAGCAAGCCCTGTTACCAGATAGTCTCAGAGTGCTTTTTTGAGCCTCTTTTTCTTAAGAGCCACAGTGAGTGGATATGTCTACATCATTACGTTATTGGGTAATGATAAATAGTTTGGAAAACGCAAGCGCTAAAAAGAAGAAAGTACAATTGCCCGAAACCCGACATCTTCAAAAAACATCCCTGAAAAGGGACTGTTTTCTGTTCTGAAGTGCGATACTAATCCAATCCCAACAACGTCTTCCAACTATGAGGGTGCAGAGACAAGGATAGGTGTCCACCCAGAGACTGCGTGGCAGGATGCATTTGTGAGTCTGAGCTGCAGGGACCCTGGCACCAAGGGACTCTCGTCTGTTGTGGGGCTCTCCAAAACTGGTCTTTGAACCATTTGCTCCTGCCCAGGTTCCAGAACCATCATTGTATGGTTCCATTTGTGTGAAGCTGTGACATTGTCTGAGGCGCAGTCTTTTGGAAACCAAAATTTTTGAGGACAGAATTTCCACTTAAGATAAAATTTAACAAGCTCTCTAGAGAAATTAGCCAAGGTCGGAGATCTAAACTTGCCAAACAAACAAATTGTCAGACACTAAAACGGACAAGTTTCTCTCCCCCTCCCCATTTTTAAACATTAAGGAGCTGAATAATTCTGTTTCTCCTCTCGCTTCAGATAGAGCAAGTGTTCATAAATATTCATTTTTTCCAACTGGAAGCATTAGGCCTTGTTACTTCGAGTGGAACTAACTGAAAATTAATGATGGTTTTCAGAAAAAGCAAGATTATATACACAGAAGCAATTAAACACAAACCTATTAATTATTTAACAACTTGTTAATGAGTAGAATTTCAGCACTGGGGTTTTAGCTACTCTAGACTGCCCCTGCCAAGTCACTTATACACCATCCTTCCAAAGTTTGGCTTTGAGATGTAAAAGAATTTGGGGGGGGGGGATTTTCACACAGATTTGCACCTTGCAAAAAAGAATCTGGGATGCCAATTATAGAGACATGGCAACCATGTGAGTTGGAAACAGAGCAAAGAAATCATCTCAAGATTTTGATCCAAACCCTGAGATGTGGTAAAGTTTAATTTCAGATTCAGAATATTTGTTTTAACAAAACAAAGTTTAATTTCAGATTCAGAATATTTGTTTTAACAAAACAATATCCACACTATTTCTATTTTGTACATATGTGTACATATATATTAAGGATTTTAACATGATGTTGACCCACTTTAAGTGTGTGTGTATGTGTATGTGTGTGTGTGTGTGTGTGTGTGTGTGTTATTTTAAGTAAACTCAGTATACAAAATCTAATATTTACAGAACCACTAAGGCTGAATTTTCACTTACAGTACAGGACCCCATGCTTTAAGTCTAAAATTCATGTCTTTTGAGCATATGGTGTGCACCACCTACAGGCAGAGGCATGATATTGCAGTGCAGCCCTATTAGACATTACAAACACCCACCCAAAAAGCTTAGCCTTTCTTCTCCATCTTTTCTGTTTTCTCCGTGGACATCTAGGTGCTCCAGAATCTTTTTTCAACCTCTTCTTTATTTTAAGGTTTTTTTTTTAATTTAGAGAGAGAGAGAGAGAGAGAGCGCGCGCACCATCAGGGGAGGTGCAGAAAGAGAGGGAGAGAATCCCACACAGGCTCTGCACTGTCAGCACAGAGCCTAATGTGAGGCTTGATCCCATGATCCCTGAGATCATGACCTGAGCTGAAACCAAGAATCAGATGTTTAACTGACTGAGCCACCCAGGTACCTCTCAACCTCTTCTTTTCTCAAGCTATACTATCCTCCAGGTGGGCTCACCCAGCCATGTGGCTTTAAGACCATCTCTATGCTAGTAACTCCCAACTGCAGATCACACCTAGACCTCCGTGCTGAATTCCAGGTGGGTAGACCCACTGCCCTCTCAAAATCTCCCCTTGCCCGTCCGACAGACACTCGCCACCAGTCACGAGCCTATTCTGCTATCTCAGTGAATGGAAATGCCAGCCTTCTTGGTTCTTCGCCCAAAGTTTGGAATCATCCTTGAAGCACTCTCCTTCCTTTGTGCACCCCCCATCCAATCCTTGGAGTCTACTGTAGGTCTTCCTCCATACGTTCCACTCGTGTCACTATCCTGTGCCAGGATTAAGTTCCTTAACTGGTTTGCAGGTTTCCACTCTTATCTCCTGCCCATTCCTGCTCCTCCAGACTGCCCCCAGAGCAGCCCGGGTGATTGGTTTAAGATGTGAGTAATAACACAGGACTGCTCTGCCGACAGTCACCCAATCCTGCCCCATTTCTCAGAGCAAAAGCCAAAGCCTTGTATGTCCTCAAGGGCCTACATCATCGGCTGGCACCTCAGCTCTGACCCAATCGGCTGCTGCTTACTCCCTCTGTTCCTGTGCTCTTGCCACATGGGTCCACTGTTGTGGCCAAGATATGCCCAAGCCCTGTCCCAGGGCCTTGGCCTGCGCTTCCCTCCGCCTGGGTTTCTGTTTCAACACGAGCCTGACCAAAACAGCCCCTCCTGCTTTCCCCGAGGATGCCCACCCCTCCCCCCGCCTGACATAGTTTCTCTTCCTTTTCATCTCTGCATTTCCTATGTGTTTCCTATGTGTTTCACTCATTCCCACATCCAATCAGTCATTTATTGTCTCTTTCCTCCTACAGAAATGGGGCAGGGACTGTGTCTGTTTTGTTTCCTGCTATGTTCTCTGCACTAGAACAATGTGTTACACAGAGTAGGCACTAAAGAAAAGTTCGTCAGGTAAAAGAATGAATAAAGATTGATTGCACGAATAAAATTACGAATGAATTACTAATTATTAACAAATGATTATCAACAAGTGAATAGATTCGCTGCATTGTGAAGTGGGTACAAGATGATCTCACAGCGCAGAGAAAATTTACAGGACAGAAAAAGGGGGTTTCCAAGCCACCTCTAGGTGTCAAAACCAACAAGTGACTCAATCAGAGGAGAAAGTCGCTGCTCGCTGGCACGTCCTCCCCCACTGCCTTGGCAATCCCGTCTTCACGCTGGATCCCACACAGGCTTCTAGAACCTTGCCACTCAAAGTGTGGTGCACAGACACACGCAGCACGGCCACCCCATAGGAGCTCACCGGAAACACAGAATCTCAACTCCACCCAGGCCTACTGAGTTAGAGTCTGCGTTTCGGCAAGACCCTCCAGTCATTCGTTTGTGGGTGACGTTTGACAAGCATCCACTGGTGTACCCAGACGTGCCAATCCACCACCACTGGCTCACAAGCCCGGACCTACTGGCCATCCCTGAGCTGAGTGCTGAAACTGCCCTCCTGACCCAAATGGCATCCATCCCAGGGCCCACATCCTTCCGTGTGTTGGTGATGCCACCGTGCCTGGAAGAGAAGGGAGCTGACAGCCACCTCCGTCCCTCTCTCCAGGGCCTTAGCCCTCATCCGGTCTGCTGTTGGCACACCACCCATATCCCCACTGGAGGCCTCTGTGCTGTGCCCCTGATATTTGCTTACGGGGCCCTCATCACTCCAGCTGTCTCTGAGATGGACAAGGCTGGAGCCCAGCTGGGAGGGGTACCTGCAGCCCGCTGGGCAGCTTCCTAGGCCTTCCTCTTCCTCCTCACTCTCTTTCCAATCTCTTAGCTGGGCAGGTGCAAATCTGGGAGCCACTCCCCAGTGAAACAGTGTGTGGGAAGACGGACTGAGACACTTGCAGACCAGCCATATGGAGCAATGCAGCAGGGAAGGAGCGGGTGAGCCCAGACTGCAACCCTACAGGACCTCTGCTCCGAATCACCTCTACCACCCCTGGAAAGAGGCACAGCCCTCCCCAGATGAGCCCAAGCTGAGGCCGAGGATCGTACCCCATCTGGCAGGTGCAACTATCAGCCCAAGCAGCTGAGCGTTCTGAAGGAAAGGCAGGGAGATATACAAGATACACACATTCCATTTCATTAAGAAACAGCCTGAACCAGACAAAATAGAATTAATGAATCGGACAGAGCAAGAATATAAAGTAAAAATTTTTTAAATGTCCTCAGAGTAGTAGTAGCCGAGGAGATTGCATACATGAAGCAGGTTCAAGCCCTTCTGAAAAAGAGGCAGAGGACGTGAGTCTGAAACGATAGTATTTTAAACGGTGAGCTCCCTAGATGGGTGGGGTGCCAGAGCGCCAGGGACGGTAAGAAGCAGTGGGGGTCAGGTGAGCGGCTCACATACAAGGTGCGGGGAAGGTGATAGCGTGGGGAGACCGTGGATCCTGGGGAACAAGGTCTCGACATCCACATAATAGGAGCCCTGCCAGCAAAGAGAAAGGTGAAAAACTGAAAAGGGCATTTTTGTGAAAAACAAGAAAAGACCGAGAATTTCACGGGCTTACGAAAAGATGTTCTCGGCTGGAAAGGACTTCTAGGAGCCCCAGCTGGATGGATTAAAAATACAGAACGAAATAAAAAATAAGCTTCACCTGGACCCATTAGGGTAAAATCTAAGACCGTCAAAGGAGAGGGAAGATTTCTAAAACATTTTCAGAAGGATAAGGCAGATCACCTTCAACGACGAAAGAGTAAGATTAAAAACATTGCTCACGTGCCTCCAATCTGCTGTTGAGACACAGGGTGTCCAAACGTGAAAGGAAGAATTACAAGCCGAGGGTTTTGCATGCAGACAAGCTATCGTTTAAATGCAGGCCGAATAAGAAACTTCAGAACCTTCACCCCACAGAGACCACCAAGGGCTGGTAGTCACCGTTCAAAGCCAGAGACCCTTGGACTCTAATCTAGGAATAAGACATTAAAAAGTAAGGAAAAACAAAAAGTTCTGGTTTGGGTAATCAAGCAGTTTAGAAATCCTTGAAAAGCTCTGTCACTAAAAGTCACCTGGAAATGTTGGATAAATTACAACCAACCTAACTTTAACTGGAAAGCCGAACTCACGGGAAAGTAAAGGAAATTGCCAAGGGTTAGAGGCCACAGAGAAAAGGGAGTAAAAACCAGAGCAGTAGGTGGGGTGAAGTAGGACAATCACCAGCGTCAAGGGCATATGGTGTTTATGGGTTTTAACAACTGCACGGGGGCACAAGGCAAGACCCGGGTCCCTTGGAGATGAGACCCTACACAAAGCCAGGCCCTCCAAGGGCAACACCTCCAAATTCCTAGGTTGAATCCTAACCCCCAGTGTGATGGCATTAGGAGGTGAGACTTTGGGAGATGATTCGGTCATGATGGTGGAGCCCTTATGAGAGGGGTTAATGCCCTTAAAAAGAGCTCCCAAAGAACCCCCTTGTCCTTGCCTCCATGTGAGGACACAGTGAGAAGATGCTGTCTATGAACCAGCAAGAGCCGCCCCCGCCCCCAGACCTGAATCTGCCGGCACCTTGACCTGCACTTCCAGCCTCCAGAACTGTGAGAAACACATGTCTGCTAATACCACTCTGGCATTCTCGAAGCCGAAATGGACTCAGGCAAGAAACAAGAAGGAAAACCAGCTGAGAACGCACGGCCACAGGCCAGCCCCTACGTGGGTTTGTGGCTCGGATGCATACCTGCTATGGAGGAAGATGGATCATAGCAGGGGCCATCAGAGCAGTGGCATGGACATTGGCCTCAAGGCTGCCTGGGTGCGAATCCTCATTCCGCCATAAATGATGTGTGTGATTTTGCTCAAATTAACTAATCTCCTTTTATCTCCGTGTCCCCGTCTCTAAAAGGAGGATATAAATAGTGCAGTGTCTGCCATGTTGGAAGTACTAATACATTTTTTTGTTGCGGGAACACTGAACGAGGTCCTGGGCTTTAACGACTCCAGCTGTAAGGCACAATTGAATACAAATCCTCTCCAGAGGATTACATCTCCCTCCAGGCCCGTAAGGATTCCCACAGCTTAAGATCAACTAAACATGAGCTCACAATAGGAAGCTATAAAATGCATAGAGGAGCAAGGCACCATCCCTTAGAGTCAGAAGAAACAACACTCAGCATAATTAGACCAACAAACACTTCACATGTTAGATTTACTCCACATAGAATAGGAAGGGTATGTGTTTAAAATGAAACAAAGCGGGGCGCCTGGGTGGCTCAGTCGGTTGAGCATCCGACTTCAGCTCAGGTCATGATCTTGCGGTCCGTGAGTTCGAGCCCCGCATCAGGCTCTGGGCTGATGGCTCAGAGCCTGGAGCCTGCTTCCGATTCTGTGTCTCCCTCTCTCTCTGCCCCTCCCCCGTTCATGCTCTGTCTCTCTCTGTCTCAAAAATAAATAAACGTTAAAAAAAATTTTTTTTAAATAAATAAAATGAAACAAAGCATTTAAATCATGAACAAATAGAAAGAATTATCAAAATGTTTATATTTGAAAAGGGACTAAATAAATGGAAATTAAAATTAAAACACCTGAAATTAAAAATATAATGGGGGCAGCTGGGTTAATCAGTTAGTTGAGTGTCTGACTCTTGATTTCAGCTCAGGTCATGATCCCAGGGTTGTAAGATTGAGCCTCGAGTCAGACTCTGCACTGACGGCACAGAGCCTGCTTGGGGTTCTCTCTCTCTCTGCCCCTCCCTCCCTCACTCACATGTATGGTCACATGCTCTCTCTCTCTCTCTCTCTCTCTCTCTCAAAATAAATAAATAAACTTCAAAAAATACAGTGGATTGATTTATAAAAAACCCAGAAACATTACTCATAGCTAAAGAGAGTTAGTGAACTGGAAAATACACCTGAAGAATTATCCAAAATGCAATACAGAGAGAAACAGAAAGAATGAATGAGATTCAAAGATCAAAACACAGGGGATAGAATGAAAAGTTCTGACAAACATTTAAGAGGAGATCCAGAAGGAAAAAAAAATGTTTAAGTGAAGAAAAAGATATTCAAAGTTCGGATTGCTGAACACTGTACATAATAAATTTTAAAAAATTAATACTCTGGGTGCCTGGGTGGCTCAGTCAGTTGAGCATCCAACTTCGGCTCAGGTCCGTGGGTTCGAGCCCTGTGTCGGACTCTGTGCTGACAGCTCAGAGCCTGGAGCCTGCTTTGGATTCTGTGTCTCTGTCTCTCCGCCCCTCCCCTGCTTGTACTCCCTCTCTCTCAAAAATAAATAAAAGTTAAAAAAAATTAATTCTCAGGCTCAGAAGTCACAGTGAGTCCCAAGCAGTACTAAGTGAAATCCACACGTAAAGACAGTGTGTTGAAACCAAAGAACACGAAAACCTTAAAATCAACCAGTGAGATGATTACAAAATAATTAATAATAATAATAATATCACATCAATTGTCAGTTTTATTACAGAAAAAAAGAGACAACAGTGGGATAATACCTTCAGTTAGCTGTCACCCCAATATTGTCATTCAAAGCTTCTGGGTGCTTGTGTGTGTGTGTACAATGAAGACATTTCCTGACAAATGGTGGGAGATGTTACTGAATGTTTTCACAGCCATGTACGTGACCCAGGAGAGAGGGGAATGTGGCCATCGTTGGGTGATATCCTGGAGCCGGTGAGAGGCCGGAGCTGGCACAAAACGAAGGAGGTAGGCTCATTGGACACATGCAGGTCATGTGGGGGTGAGATTGGTTCCCCGTGTCTCTGGTCTACCCACAAAGTAGGAAGGAGGTCATCGCCAGTGAGGGGGAGTTTCAGAGGAGGGCTTGGAGGTTTTAGGACGGAGGAGAAAGTGTGAGACAGTCCTTCGGGATGGTGGGAGGGGAAATGGACGAGGGATTTATCCTGGGGCGTCCCAGCCCCACCAAGGATGCTGGCTGTCGGCATGAAGCAAGACCAGGAACTCAGTCTGTGCTATTGTCTCCGTTTCCCAGGTGCAAGTGCACTGGGGCGCGGGGGGCTAGCCGGGCGACCCCTCTGCAGGGTGAGCACACACAAAAAAATGCCACATGCTCTCAGACAGACGTGTATCTGAGGACAGACGCAAAACCCATTCGAGTCTGTGCCTGCAGAGGTGGACGTGGGGATCAGGGGGAAAGGGAAGAGACGATACTAAAATAAAATAACAGAGAAAAACCAGGAGAGGTGGTTTGCAAGGGACAATAATGACCACGCACTGTGAACTGAAGCATATAATTGCCCAACTGTGTGCACCTGAGGTCCAAAACCAGGAAGAAGGAACAACGCAATGCCCATTTGTTCGTCTGTTGAATAAATTGGAAAAGAGGAAGCCTTGGCCATTTTTATTCACCAGTGTTTCTTTGTTCTTAGAAATGTCACCAAGAAAAGCCAGGTCACCGGCATGGGGGGCTGAGGAGAAAGTTCCCAACCTGAGCACCCGAGACCCCACCTCTGGCCTCGCTGGGCGTGGCAGTCACGGGGGGGGGGGCACACTTGGGGCTCGGCCCGGCTGCATCTATTTGCGGCCACTGATACGATGCACAGCCTTGATTGTATTTTATTTTTTCCTTGCCTGTTAGCAGCTGATTGAGGAATAATCATCTGGGTTGACTGCAGAGCTATGCAAACTCGCTGTTAAAATGCCATAAATAACCCAATTGGCCACTTGGCATGAGGGTTATTTCTGTTCCATACAAAAGGGCTTATGCAACTGCCATACAAGTTGCTGCTGGGAGTTGTTAGCAGTTGAGAAAGGAAGGGAAACTCAGAGTCCTTCTCCGGCAGGAACCCTTCTGGGCAGTCAGCTCCCTGCCGTCTGGACGTGGCTCAGAGATCACACCTCCCCCACCTTCGACGTCTTCGCTCCCTTCCTCGGGCCACAGCCTCTCCGCTCAGCTGTTTGTCATCGACCGCTGGGTCGCAAACCAGCCCCAAACAGAGAGACTGAAGACGGTGACGCTGACTGTTGCCTGCAGTGCTGTGGGATTGGGCACGGCCCGCTGTCCTTCTGTCCCCCGTGGCGCCACCGGGGAGGCCCACGCGTCAGACTTCAGGAGGAACTCGGGCGCAGAGGCCTCACACCCGCACCTCCGTGCCGTGTGCTTCTAAGCCGTCGCGGCTCAGAGTACAGCCAGCAGGTGTCAAGGTAAGCCTGTCGGGAAAGACCAGAGAACCCGCGGCAGATCCGGTCAGCCACGGACACTCTTCTCCCCACGGTGGTTCCTCCTGGGGCTCCCTCTCTGCTCCGTGCTGTTCCCTCCACGCTGGAAGGACGTTTCCTTCTTTCCACTGCTGGGTCACACATCAGTGGCCAGTGGCACCCTCACCTAGGATTCCTCAGATGGGGAGTCCCTCCCACCTCCACTGTACTTACTGACCTGTGGCCTGGTTCCTGGTCCCGTTCTGAGCTTTGCTGATCTACCTGTAAGCAGCACTTGGGGATTAGCCCTAGAATGTTCTGCCAGGAGCTTTGGGCGTGCAGGACTCAGCAGCTGACATGTAGGCAAGCTGACCGACTTCCCTGAGTGGTACCATTCCACCAATGCCACCCCGGGTCCCTGGAGCACAGAGCAGGAGACCAGTGCAAGCCAGAGGGCGAGCATGGTCAGGAGTCAGGCAGCCGGGCCACGGAGGGATGTCTGGAGCCCCTGGCTTCCGGCTCTGTAGAAACAGTGACCATTCTTACCACCTTCAGCTAGTCGCTTTTGTTTAGTTGGGACAACCTGGCCCAGAGTAAGTGCTAGCTGAGGAGGGGCTGCCTCTGGTCCGTCCTCTGGTCTGGGGTTGAGGGGCACTGAAGCATGGGCTCCCCGGAGGAGGGGCGCACAGGGACCCCGTCAGGCCACGGCGCTCTGTCTGGCACAAGTCAGACCACCTGCTGGCTGCTGTCCTTGGTGCTGTCCGTGCATCGAGCTTTCACTCTTTCTCGGACACCCCAGGCCTGTGCGGGACAGCTCTGCCCCCAGCTCCCACCGTGTGTGACAATGACCGACTTTCCTTCTCTCCTGCTCCTGTCTCTTCTCTCCCACCCCACCTCACCCAGCTGCTCCGCCTCCCTGCGCCCAGGGCAGGGTCCTCTCTCAGCCCTCCCTGGACGTGTGTATCCCCCAGCCCTGAGGCTTCTGGCCTCTCCCCATCTGGCTGGACGCATATATTTACATCTCTACCAGGGATGCCATTTTCTGGATTCTGCTTGTATATGCTGCTTCATCTTTCCAGTGTTAAGCGCTATTTATTTAAAGTTGCCTTTGTCACTCATTCTGCCTTATTTGACTTTTGGCCTAAAGTTATCCCCCAGGATTCAAAGGCCTGCCACATCCCTTCCTTTCGAAGTCAAGCTCATGGGGTCCGCACTGCATTTTTCATCAGTTTTACAAGGCTCGCGGAACATCTTAATTGAGAGGAGCTCTGAGCCACCTGTCACCTCACACTGGCCCAAATGCTTGCAGACCCCAGGACGCCCCCTCCTCCCGGTCACACTCCCAGGATCCAGGAGCCTGAAGGGCAGTCCAGCCGAGGGCAGGTATTTCAAGAAGAGGCACCCTCCCTGGCCCCTGCCAAGACGCCCCCATGCTGCATCCCTGTTCCCTGGGGCTCCGCCCCAGGTGAGGCCGTGTCCAAGCTGGGAGCAGGGAGCACTCAGGGTTCCCAGGAATGGCAGCCAGGCTCAGACGCTGGAGACTTTTCAGAGCTGGATGTGGGTGTACTAATACGTTCCCGCCGACAACCACCTCACTGCCGACTGCACATCTCACTCCTCCTCCATCTATAAATAACTCCATGCCATGCTTATCCGCACTCTGCAAACCCCCACCCCTTCGTGGACATATTCCCGCACGCAGTGAAGTCCAGCTGGGGAACCTAGAGCAAACTACCGTCACTTTTCTTTGCCAACCACTTGGTTTTTTCCTGACGCAAACACTTGCCGAGCGCCGGCTCTGTGCGGGGCTCTGGCAAAGCCCACTTTCAGGAGCCTCTAGGTCAGAGTCCACTCATCCACCCACTGCATGGGGCTTCTGTCTGGGACCTGCCCCTGGGCTCGCCTCGCCCCCACAGGAGGCTAATGCTTGGGACGTCCTTGCGGACTTGCTCACAGGCCCGGGGGGCCAGAGGCTCTGTGCTGCTGCCCAGCTACCAGGACATGCGACCCTCCTGTCTGAGGACCCCTCTGGGAGCTGCGGTCCGGAAGACTGTCCCCTTCATGGAGGATGCTTCTGTGCCCACGCCCTTGGCCTGCTCTGGTCCCCAAGCCTCCCCTGCTTCATCAACCCGGCTTCCGTCTCTGGCCGTGACAAGTTGTTCCGGATGCCTGACCCTGAGTCCTGGAGTCCTTCCTTTCCACCACCCCACCAACGGCACTTCCCAGTCACCCCCCCAAATCCCCCTCAAAGGGCTCCACCTGCAGGAAGACCTCAGTGATTACCCCTCCCCTTCTTTGCAAACCTTTATGCAGCAGGAGAACGTTCAGAGTAAATGATAGGAAGATCATCACGCTCCAAGGTTAACTGTGGCCATTTCTGCCTATGAACACATCACAAAAAGAAGCTGCTTCTTTGTCAGGAGACAGCGGGCCTTGGGGGTGATAGCCCAGGAACTGCCCCCAGGGAGCGTCTGGATGCCTTTGTTCTGGGAAGTATCGAGGTCTAGAGCTGAATTGTTCCACAGCACAGGAAGGTGTGTGCGGTGGGGTGGGGTGGGGCTCCCCGAACTGGAAGGACAAGATTGCACCTGAGTCCCCAGAGGCTTAGCACGGATCACCCCAGGGCCTTGGGCTCTTGAGTGGGGGCAGTGCCCTGGCCGTCTTGGGCACCACAGCCAAGGTAGGAGGTGGGACAGTGGGGCTGAGTGTCCTTGTCTGTTCTGCTCTTGAATGGAGCCTAAGGCGTGACAGGATTCCATTTCCTCCCGGATCTAAGGCGAGGGGCTGAATCACATTTTATTTGGTGTAGACTAAACTGTGCCATTTCATACTCCTCGAGTGCCCTGGAGCAAATTCTTGCGGGTGGATCACTCTGCAGGGACGACCTGTTGACGCGTTCTCCTAAGCTGGCTGTGGGTGGGGCTCCTCCTCAGAGCACGAGCCGGGGACACACCCTCTGGGGAACACGGGCCTGTGTGGGATCAGTCGGGGCGCAGGCCTCTCTCCCATCTGGGCCCTTGCCCTTTCATGCCCCCCATCATAAGGATTCCTCATCAGACACTTGTAGCACAAACTTAGGGCCCTCTCTCCCCCCAAACATTTTTATCAACCCAGATGGCAACACCTATGTCTATTCCGCTCTCCCTCATTACCTCTCCCAGCCCCTGGCAACCACCAATCTGCTTTCTGTCTCCATGAGGTGAGGGAGCATAAGGCCAGCTGAGACCCCCTCAAACCCCCTCTTGCCTTGGGTGGGATATGTGTGACATTCCTCAGGCTCTCCCGCCCACCCGAGGACAAAGGAGAGGACAGAAATCCAATGGTAGCTGAGAGAGATCACAGGCCTGCAGGACATGAGTTTCCATCAGTTTACAAATATCTCAGCAAATTCCAAGAAAAAGGCTATCTTGCCAATAGCCTGATCTCCAGAAACCTGTAGGCTCAGTTCCCTGGAGCCCCAACATCACCCTCCCCTCCATGGTGACCTGGGAACAGAGGCGAGAAGGAAGTGGCAGGTGACATTAAATTTCCTTATGACCCGCAGCCCATTGGCAGATACTTGAGGCAAACGCAGAGCAGAACGTTCCTCCAGGACCCCCCACCGTCCTAATGTCAGTGTCTCACCAGAGGGAAAACAGCCTCAGCCTGAGGACAGCAAGGCCTCGGGTATCTTAGGAGTCCTGGTTAGCACATCACAGTCCCTCTGGAGGCCTCCCTGTGGTCTTTACCTCCCCCAACTCCTTAGTATATAACCAGTCAGTGTTCAGAACCCCAGGGCCCCTCTTGCTGCCCACGGGTCCTGTCCCCGTGCTCCAATAAAATCACCTTCTTCGCACCAAAGCCAGAATTCTTTCTGGCCCTCAGCTCTGAACCCCCATCACCCCAAAACCCCCTCACGTGCATTTACCTGCTCTGGACATTTCATAGAAATGGAGTAGCTGGTTTCTTCCACCTGTTGTGACGTTCAGGATATGCATGTTGTAACATCCGCGCTGGAACATGAGCCAGCGTGGGCTTTTGCACCAGTCAGGGCTTCATCAACAAACAGAAGCCACGCAGGGATCGAGCTGGAGAGATGTAACATGGGGAGCTGATTATCCAGAAAGGAAAAGCCCAGAAGCCCTTCTTGTGTCAGAGGCTCCTCGGGAAAAGGCTATGCCGTGGAGTGCACGGGTCATGGGATGGAAGCCAGAACCGCACGGGGCCTGTCCCGAGGACACTGGGCACAGAGGTGGCTGGGCCGCTGCCAGAGATGTTGTGCGTGAGGCAGGGCGACTGGGGAGGAATATCCAGCTTCTCCCCTCACCCCTGCAGGCATCACCTCCATAGCCTTGAGGAGTCACACCCAGCTAGAAGCCAGAGACTGGGAGCCTGGATAACACAGCCTGCAGAGGCCACATCCCTGGGCAGACAGGCCCTGGACATCACATGAGTCCTAGTAAAACATCACCTGAGTGATTCAGTAAAGCGATACTGTCCCCACAGACACATCCCTCAGGGCACAACGGGAAAGTGGTCCACAGAAAGTAGCAACTAGCTGAGAAGGGGCAGAGCCTGGGCGCTGCCCTAAGTGTCCTCACATCTGAGTGCACGTTCCCCGCTTCCGTAGCCCGAACAGTCCCGGGACAACCAAGCCTCTGTTATACACGAGTGGGTTGCGGGGAAGGTCGGCCGGGGGTGCAAGGCTGGGGCTCCAGCCTCTGCAGCCAGAAGGCTCCCGTCCTGTCGCAGGTGAGACCCCTCCCAGGAGCTCACCCTGTATCATCTTGTTAAAAGACAAAAATGGTTGACGCAAAGCCTCAAAGGATGCTTCTGGTCTGTCCCCTCCTGAACCCACTCCCCCTGGAATCTACGTTCGGCCATTACCATTTTGCACACAATAGCAAAAACACAAGCCCTCTTGAATTTATAGACGGCCGCAATTTTAATCATCTTTTATAGTCTGCCTTAATTGTATATCATTTTTAATGACAGTTTGAAAAATAAGTTATTCTTGCTGACATTTTTATGACCTATTTAATATCACAGATCAGGAGTTTTATTGTACTGCTTTCTGGGCACTACACACAAAGTGGGAAACCAGGAGGGGAGAAAAAGGCGCTGGTTGAAGCCATGGATTGCAGGGAAGGAAAAAGTGCTGATAACAGTCTCACAGTAGAATTGTTCCAGATTACATGGGTTACCCTGGGCTTTTATTCCTGTGTCTGTGTAATAATTGTAATTTTACTGCAAATACTGAGTGTTGGATAAAGACTTCCCTTAAGGGGTAATTTAATTTAATAAAAAAGCTCTGCCCAGGGTCTGTGTTGCAGAAAAGCAGAAGATGTTTCAAGAGCCCGCCTCCCGTCTCTGATGACGGCTACCTTCCCCCAGGCCTGTTTTGCCGGCTTCAGCTCTGTGAGAGAATTTGATTTCTTAATACAGTTCTGCAATGCAAAGGAGGAAAAAAAAAAAAAAAATAAGCCTCACTAATTATTAAACCAACAATGTCCTGACCTCTTTTCGGAGTTTTAGGGGGAAAAACAATCCTAGGTAAACACAAGAAAAAAGCTCCATTTTGGGCCCCTGCCCAAGGCCTGCTCAGAATCTTAGCACCTTGGGGCCTGGGAGCCCCTGGTCGTGCACCATCATTGAGAATCTCTCTCTCTCACGCGGCAGAATCCCAGCTAGCGTCCCACCCCTGCTCAGGCAGTGTGCTTTTTGTTTGTTTGTTTTAAGTTTATTCATTTATAAACTTAATGAGAAAGATCGAGCACAAGCAGGGGAGGGGCAGAGAGAAAGAGACGCAGAATCCTGAGCAGGCTCTGTACCATCAGCACAGAGCCTGACGTGGGACTTGAAGTCAGAAACTGTGAGATCATGACCCAAGCCGAGATCAAGGGTCAGATGCTTCACCAACTGAGCCCCCCAGGTGCCCCAAAGGTGCAGCTCAGACCACCTTGGGCCTCCTTTAGGGAGGAAGAAGTGAGCGTGGCCGTGTTCTCCGTGTGCCACGAAGGGAGAAGGATGCAAGGGTCGGGTCCACTGCTGGCTGGGCAGCTCCCACGGAGGCCAGATGCAGGCTGGTCCCTCACACCCCTGTGGCTGATTCAGTGCAAATGGCCAGCAGACTCCAAATGCTCTCAATCCAGCCAAGACGATCGAGCAAATCATCACCCAAGGCTCTCTATCACCTCCCTTCACACACCAAGTAGGAATGGGAAGGAATACTGGTCCCCTTTATAGACTGTGACCTGCCCACTGAGGCAAAGTTCTAACGGGACCTTGGATTGCACACGAGACCCTGGAAAGATGCAGGGTCCTGCCCTGTGAGAAAACAGGCAGAAGAGGAGCCTGAGTCAGGAGTGAGGTCATGACAAACACCTGCCTCAGAAGCTTCCGGTATCCCCGTGCACTCCAGGAGACACGCCCCGTCACTCTGACAGCCGTTCAAGATTTCCGTGGTGGTGAGTGTGGCCCCGCCCAGCAAGGAGATGCTTCCGTGGGGCCTGCGGCTTCTCACCAGGGATTTGAGAAGAAGTTAGCGCTTCTGCGAAATGTTTTTCTCCAGGGAAAATATGTGCAATCTTGCAAGAGTGTTCTGCCTGTCGGATGTGGCCACGTTCGCGGAAAACCCCAGCGAACCGTGTCCAGTTAAACCCCCACGTAAACCGGACGCCAACCCACTCCCCGCAGCTTGCCCCATCGGAAGCCCGGCTTTCCATGGGTGCCCCCCTCTCCCCTGACAGTGTGGTGCTGCGTCCAGTTCCCCCAGCGGCGGCTTGCACGAACAGGAAAGCTCTGCAGACGTTTTGCCAATATGTTGTTGTTTGTGTTTGTGTTTCCCTGTCTGGGATCTGGCTGCCTTGCCTGGCTCCATCACTGAGGAACAGATGGGGGGCCGCTGGGGTCTGCAGAACCCAGCCTCTCCAGATGGCCTTCTTTGGACTCCCCGCCTCCAGCCTGGCGCCCCCTCTAATACTCGGAGGTTGTCCGTCATTCAGAGCCTTGCACTTTGCTGTTTCATTCATAGTTGTTTGGCTCCCTGTCTGTTTCCCTGGGAGCTGGGATGCCCATTGCTGGCCAGTTCCAAGGCCTGTCTACCTGGGAACCAGCAGCTGTTCCCAAGCACCTGACATACTTTCCTTCATTTCCTATGGACGTTCCTCAGATCGCATCTACAAAGTCCTGGGTCTCTTCCGGGCTCTGGCAAAAAGGGTGAAGGGAACAGACCTCTCCCTGCCCTCTCGTGGAGTTAATATATTGAAGGGGAGGGGAGGCAATGAAAGAAAAGGTAAGCGAGTTGTCTCGGCAAGGTTGCTGGTGACAGGGATGAAGGAGAGAGGTGAGGGGGCAGCCAGGACAGGAACAGAGGTGTGGCTTCAGATAGTGAGATGAGAGGTGACCGAAAGAGGGCCAGAAGCACCCTGAGATCATCCATAAGAAGAATGTTCCGGCATGGGGAACAGGATGGGAGGAGACCCCAGAAGACAGCCGGTGAGTGTGAGAAGGCATGATACGGGGAGCCCAGGGGGTCTCAGTGCTGATGTGGTGGTGGGGTGGGGGAGGAAGCAGAGCGTGAGGGTCTACAAAGGCCAGGACGGGGCTCTGATGCTGCTGGGGCAGCAGGACTTTGGGAGAGGGGTGGGGATCTAATTTGTCACTGAGTGGGACCCACGCTTTGCTGACACTAGACCCTGGGTGTCCCTGAGGACAATGCAGGAGGAGCCCTCAGCTGTCACGGCAAGCAGGCGGAACATGATGGTGGCACATCTACGGTGGTAACCAGAAAGGATGAGGAACAGGCTCTGGACACTGGTGGATTGTGACGGCAGAGCTTATGTGATTTGGTGGCAGCTTGGGTGAGGGCTGCGGTCAGGCAGTCCTCTCAGGGAGAATGGAGCCAGCTGGGTAAGGAGCCGTCTGGCCACTTAAGCTTGAGATACTCACAGACAGGACATGGGTGCCCAGGCGTCCGGAGATCAGAGGAACAGCTCCCACTACAGAGATGAATTTCGGGGTCATCAGTTAATCGGCTGTATGTAAGACCATGAGATTGGAGTTGGGGGTACAGCAAGTCAGCAAGGGGCCCAGCTGTAGACCCCAGGGATGAGGGTAGTGGGGAAAACCAGGAAAGCCATGAGTAGGAGCCACTGGGTCGAGTGCTGCCTACAGACCCAGCAAGGTGAGGGCTAAGAACTAAACCATCGCATCGGCCAACCCCGGGATTGAGTCAATGGTGAGCTTGACGAGTCATTGTGACAGGATGATCGTGGGCAACCCCGAGTGGAGAGGGTTTTGTTTTGTTTGGGATACTCTTTTTACTAAGCTTTAAGTGAAATTGGTTCAAAATGAATTGCACATAAGTAATGTGCACAATTTGAGGTTTTGACATGTACGGGATGTGTATGTATATCTGTAGATGTCCATAGACACACACATATATGTCTATGTGTCTATGAAACCAGTAAAGACAAAACATCTGTGACTTCCAGACGTTTTCTTGGTCCCCCTAGGATCCCCCCTCCTCCCCCCTGCCCAGTCACACCCCATTCCCCAGGCAACCACTGACATGCTGGCTGATGTAGAATCCTGAACTCATGGAATTGTGCTGTATAGACGATTTTTCTCTCTGTCTCCTTGTCTTTCTCACTCAGTTTCTTAGGAAACTGTCAAATTCTTGTCCAAAGGGATTGTGTCATGAACCTTTCTGGTGAGCATCCCGTGGAGGGAAGGAACCAGCTGTCTCTGTGTCTGTGGCTCCCGGGGTTCAATACCACAACACTGGCCAACACCTGGCCTGCAGCAGTCCATTCCAACTCTAGCTGATCTCTTCCCAGCCTCTTCCTCCCACCCTCCACCATGGGTGAGGCAGTCCCTGTGTCCTGAACCTCCTTGGGGGTCTGCTTGTCCTGGGATTTCAAGCTAGTTGGTAGCCTTTCAAGTTCTATTATTAACCCATTTCATAGATGAAGAAACGGAGGCAGAGTGAGAGTAGGCACGTCGCTCAATGTCAAAGAGCTATGACGCCAACCATCAGACACTATGGAACCCAGTATGGAGGATCCTCAGAAAGCAAAAATAGAACTGTTATGCGATCCAGCAACCCTACTCATGGGTCTATCTGTGAAGGAAATGAAATCAGTCTCTGGAAGAGTTCTCTGCACACCTATGTTCACGGCAACATTATTCACAATAGTCAGGACGTGGGAACAACCTAGGTGTCCATCGGCAGATGGATGGATAAAGAAAATGTGGTGTGCGTATAACGCGGTATTATTCAGCCTTAGTAAAAAGGAAATCCTGCCATTTACAACGACGTGGATGAACCTCAGGGGCATCATGCTGAGGTGAATCCGAGAAAGACAAATACTGTATGGTCTCACTTAGGTGTGGAATCTTAACCAGCTGAACTCAGAAACAGAGTAGAGTAGTGGTCTCCAGGCGCTGGGGGAGGGGGAAATAGGGACATATTTCTCAAAGGGGACAAGCTGCCAGTTACAAGACGGACGCGTTCTGGGGCTCTATCAGACAGCATGGTGACCGCAGTTAACAATGCTGGGTTACACACTTGAGAGTTGGTTCAGACAGTAGATCTTAAATGTTTTCACTACACACAAAAAAGTGATAAGTAAGCAGAATGATGGCTATGTTAACTAACCTTAATGTGGTAATCATTTCATAAGATACGGTGTATAAATCATCACGTCGCACGTTTAAACCCACACAACATTTGGTATGCCAATTTGGGCTCCAGAACTTGAGCCACTAAACTCAGAACCACTAAATTACCTTTGCCTGAGTACACAGTAGGTCCTTAATTGGTGTCTGTCGAATGCCAGGAAGGAGAGAGAATGAGGTTTGGCTAACTTGGTGGTGCAGCCAACCCTGAATTATCCCCCATCTGCAGTGCAGCACTGGGGACCAGCCTCAGCCCTCCTCCATCGGGCTTCCCCATGTGGCCAGCACAGAGGACTCACGTAACTGCTTGTTTGGGATCCCTAGGCAATGGGCTTGTAATTGATTTCTGTATAGGGAACATTCATATTCATGAACGACAATTACATTGTCAGAAATTCCCAACCATTTAGATGTGTTAAAAGTTGTATTTTCAGAGGCTCTTATGGCTTTTAAATCATTATCTGCCGTCCATTGGAAGGGTTTAATTGACTTCTTGCAAGTGCCTTCATAAAGTATCCACTAAATAGATCTGAAGTAGTGAAGTCTTCCCTTCTTGCTGACAAAGTGATTTTGTGTCATTAGTTTCAGTGGCTAAAATACAAATCAGAAGGTGAAATACATACACACACTATTATGAAGCGCAGTATCGCTTTTTAGACGTCTTGAAGTCACTCGGAGAAATTGGAAAAGTCTTGCCGTTTTTAATATGCCAGGGTCTGCCTGAGCCCTCCTCCATGATACTGCTTAATTCAAAATGAAATGGTATTTATCCAGAATTTGCCTTTTTTAGACCACACCATCTAAGAATATGGGTTAAACGTGATAAAACTCTGCTTCCAGAGAACTTTGCCCTCTCCACCTTCCCCTGCTGGAATTGGAGACCCCTACAAAAGGAACATACTGATAACAAGCCAGCCCACAGCGTTCTGAACGTAAGGAGGCTCTGCGCCTAACAAGCTGGTGACTGCCAGCAGCCGATTCACCCCTCAGTGTTTAGGCCTGATCTCCACGAGCAGAGTTTCTGAGGTCCTTCACACACTAACCATCTGGAGTGGACCCCAATACTGTGTGTGCATGTATGTGCACACATTAACACACGTGTGTGCGTGTGTTTGCATACGCTCATGTGTGTGTTCATGTGTGTGCACGGGTAGCATGCTCCGATGATGCTGGTTCGCTCCCAGGTAAACCAGGATTAGCGCATTCGAGATTTCTCAACAACGTTCTGACCTTTGGGCTCTGTTCAGACTTTTTTTTCATGTGATTTGGGTAATGGTTTTGGCTTTCTTAATGAATGGACGATAAAACCAAAGTAGAGGGGCAAAATAAAATGACTTTGATGATCCGACATTTACAGCCTCTATAAAAGATTGCAATACCATGGATGAGATCCATTGGGGAAAGGTCCTTATTACAGCAAATCTCACATCGTTATTAGAGTCTGAGCACCCTGACATGTTTTCCAATTTCCCTTTAAACATTTGCTATTATGGTTATGACTGCTGTTGTTATCACCGTTGTCATTATTTTGCCTGGAGAATCATCCCAAAAGGCAGCAGATGGTTACGAAGAAATTGTCTTGAGATGCCTCCCTGAAACTTGGTCCTGTGCCTTTGAGCCCGGCTCTGGGACATGTGGGTCTGAATTGGAAAGAGAGAAGAACCCCTCCACAGATCTCGTCAAGGAGCCTGTTTGTACTGGCACAGAGCTTTTGGAGTGTGCCAAGATCCAGTCTGACGTGAAATATAGGTAGCTGGAAAATTGTAGCCAGGGGCCAATGCCCAGAAAACACACACCATGGCTGTGAGCCTGAAAACTGGCAGAGTCGACCCGTTGGATTCGTGCATTTCTAGATTGACCGGCATCGATTTCCGTTCGTATGTTGAGGGTGGCAAATCAAATTTATGCGATAGAAAACAAAACCATCTCACCGGGAGCAGCCAGTGAGCACACAGTAATGGCTGGAGAGCGGACAGAAAGTCATTAGCATGTGTGTGTAAAATACATGTAAAGAAAGACAATCTGGGACCTGTACCATGTCACAGGAACAGAGGACAGGGTTCATATTTTGGAGCTCACCAAATCCAAACACAGGCAGACAAACACAGACTTCCATGGTCATTCCCTGTATCTCACATATGCCCCGGTTACACCTGGAAGTTGCTCGTTTCGGGTAGATGACCCGTGTGACATTGTCCATAAGCCCAGTGGGTAGACACCAGGAGCGCCAGCTGGATCCCCCTGACCCAGGTAGACTTGCTCAGGTCAAAGCATCTCTCCAAAAGCATCACCTCTCCACGTGTGGTGGGTTCTACCGTAGGTGAGCCAGGGCACCCAACACGTGTTTGACCCTCCTTCTTCAAGCAGAGTCCCTGCCTCTCTGCATCCAGACTTCCTGGTGGGTCCCCATCAGCCACAATGTGTCTTTCTTGCTAACACTGTCAAGGGAAAACATGTCCCCCAAAGCCAGGCTCCCGGCGCCTCGCGAAGAGGCGCTCACCTGCACAGCAATTTATGCAAGGGCAGTGAACAACGCAGATTTCATCTGGTCCCCTGAGTGCAGCGTGTCCCTGGGGAGGGTGCCCCGGGAAGCAGCTCTTGTCAACGCTTGGTCCCCGTCACATCTCCGGTAGACCCGACTGTGACAATTCCCTGACAGCTCATTTACATGTCATGGCCCACCTTTTTGTTGTCGCTCCTTTCCTCTGGGACGCTTTGTGCAACAAAGGCAATGGAGGAGAACTCCTGGAGCCACGTGGTAGGAAGGGCCTGGACACCCTGCACCCTGCTGTGCCCCCGCTGTGTCTGCAGGGCGACTCAGACAGGGAGGGCTCACACCCCCGCTCCTTCCCATCCAGTGCTCCTCCCTGGGGTGTCAGCGTGCAAAACATGCAGAGCAGACAGCCCCCAGGTCCCAGCCTCCCTGCCACTGCGGACAGGCTGGCTCTGACCCTGTGTGGACAGTGGCTCACTCAACAGGATGAGACTGAGCACTTTCCTAGGGCAAGCATCCCTCTGCTGGGCCCTAGGGATGCAGGGACAAAAGGACCTCACGGGCTGCTGGGAATGATGGACAAGTGAGTATGCTTTGATAAATGACATTATGGAAGTAGGGACTGAGCGAGGGCTATGGGGCACTGAGCAGGGACCCTGAGGCTCCTTAAATCAGACAGTACGGGAGAGGGAGGGCCTGAGGTGGGCCAAAGTTCTAGAGAAGTCCCAGCTGCCAGGTGCAGAGGATACCAGTGAATGAGCACAAGTAAGTGCAGCAGGGATGTTCTGAGCAGACCCTTACTTCCTGGTAGGGACATTCCCCATGTCACAGTGCCTCAGCCTTGCCACTCACCTTACAAACCCTCGGATGACCTGAACAGTCTCTCTGTTTCCGGGAAGAAAGCCAAATCAACAGGCGGAGGTCGGGAGTCCCTGGTCTTGAATGGGCACACATGGGAATGTTGGAGCCTGGGGACAGACATGCTGTCACCTGCCTTCCTGCTCCTGGGGCCGTGTCTACAGCAGCTCCATGCACCTGATTCACAAAGCCTGGACAGAAGGAGCAATGTGTCGGGAAATGCCACCAGTGCAAAGGCCAACACACTGCCCTTCAAGGTAGAGTGAGCCCTTGATGTTATTCCAAGAGAGACAGAAAGCCATTTGCCAGGATGGGTGTGCACATGCTTTGGGCCCCAGAGAGGGAGGCAGAGCCCTGGCATGGATCCCGCTTCACATTGGTCTGCAAACACTCATCCCCAGCATGCTTTTCGAAACTTGCAAACTACCATGTTGCGGAACAGGGGCCTGGACGCCAGCCCTCAGTGGTCGTGTGACTGTGGGCAGTCATTCAACCTCTCTGCCTCAGTTTCCCATCTGTAAAGAGGGAGGACAGCAGTGGCTCCCCACGACCACTATCAGACCTACATGTGACAGCACACAGCTCTTGGCTGGTGAGTGATGGTGGTTCTTTTATTTCTTTTACTGTATTGGGATTATACACGTTTTAATTGCAACTTAGCTCGTAAGTCTCCTTTTGGTTTTTCCTCTTTCTTTGATTTCTTATTTGCTTATGAGTTTAGCTGTGCATCGTGACCTTCCCTGGGGGATCCTCCAGGGTGGGGCTTGGGGAACACACCCTCCCCATTCCAGATCAGTGCAGGGTGGCCCCATCTATCCTGTGACCCCTTGAAGTCAGAACTAGGGGACATGGCCTGCAGGCAGCCCGTGGTTCTTCCCCAAACTTTGACCCTCATGTGAATGATCCTGAAATCTAGGGAGTGGAGTCAAGGCGGGCTGTGGGCATCAGGGGACACAGTCCAGCAGCTGCTATGTCCAGCCAGCTGCTCTTGGCTTCTGCCTGTTCAACCTGTCCTGTCCGCCTGCCTATTGATTCTGGGAGCCACCCAGGAGCATCCCAATAAAACCCTCCCTGAGTAAGTAGCCAGAGGCAGTTTCTGTGGCGTTAACCAAGAACCCAGAGCTGTGAGTAAATAGAGTTGGCTCATGAGGCGGTAGCTTCTCCAAGTAAACCCGGATGGACAGAGACCAAAGGAGACTCTCCTTGCTGGGCTGTCTCTCCCTCTCCCTCTGTCTCGTCCTGCACAATCCCTGGTCCTTTGTCGGAAACAGCATCAGAATCTCTACCCCGAGGCCAGCTGTCCGCAGGGACGGCCTCCCCTTCTGGTCTTGGAGAGTCCAAGGCCAGGCCCCCAGCCGTCCCCCGTTGCATCCACCCTCAAGACCCCTCTGCTTTCAAGGTCAGAGCTCCTTGGATTCAAGCGCAAACTGACATTCCGTTTAAACCGAGCCGTCATTATGGAAAGAAGGCGTTGCCCTTCCAACAGGATTTCCTGGTCTTTTAAAGTTGGCCTGGTCCGGCACCCCATCCCAAGGTGGTCTCAGAGGAGAGGACTGAGTCCTCCTTCTGATGCCTGGGGGCTCAGTAACCTCGACCAAGTCCTTTGTCCTCTCTGGGCCTCAGTTTCTCCAGCTCTAAAATGGGAGCAATGTCTGCCTTACTTACCCAATAAAACGCTTGTGCACAGCAAATCAGATTGAGTGATTCACCGAGTCCCCACCTGGATTGCCTTACTTACCCAATAAAACGCTTGTGCACAGCAAATCAGATTGAGTGATTCACCGAGTCCCCACCTGGATTGCTCCTGGATTGCATCAGTAAATACCCCGTGTTTTCTTCTTTGGCGTGTGCACTGGGTGTCCGGGTGGATTTGACTGTTGTCACCCTGGGGTCCAGAACTGAGCACCACCCGCTGCCTTTCCAGGGTCCTGGCAGGACAGCGGGTGTCTTCCTGAGAGCTCCCCAGTGCCACCAGCCTAAATCCTCAGGGCCAGACTGGAGGCCGACCTGGGGAATAGATTCAACACACTGTCTAATACATGGTTGAACAGGAAAGTGAAACACGCATCGCACATCCACTGAGGGCTCCACATGGGTGTGTTTGCTTGAAAAACAAGACACCCCCACCCCCCACCCCCACCCCCAGCTCCCTGTTAACTTGGGAAATCATGCTCCAGCCAGCGCACTTGACCTGCCCTGCCGCCGTCCTTCTGGGCACTCACTTCTGGGGTGCTGAAGTGCATGGCCGCATCCTGAACTGAGGGCACTATCCTGATGGACTGACTGCCAAAGCAGCTGCTCTCATGGCCGGGACGCAGGTGGGGAAACCAAGGCTTATGGACGCTAAGTGACCGATGAGGGAGCATAAGACAAGCTGAACCCTGCAAACCATTTCCCCCCCACCCCAGATGGGATGTGTGTGAGACTCCTCAGGCACTCCCAGCTGCCCCAGAACAAAGGGAAAAAAAAAGAAAATAAATGACTGATAGAGATCAAAGTCATGCTGGACAGGAGTCTCCATCAGTTTACCAATATTTTAGTAAATTACCAGAAGAAGGCAATCTTATCAACAGCCTAGTCCCCAAAACTCCCTACTGTCTTGATGACCATGCTTTGCTAGGGGGAAGAACATTAGCGCGACAATAGCCAGGCTTCCAGGAACCTCCTTCACTCCTTCACTCCAGTGAATCTTCTTTAGCCAGAGGAAATCCTTTTAAGAAACTTCCTCTTGACTTTACCTCCCCCAGCTCCACACTATATAACCAGTCAGTCTTCACAATTGCAGTGCAGCTCTTCCGGCCCACGGGTCCTGTCCCGTGCTTTAATAAAATCACCTTTTTGCACCAAAGACATCTTCAAGAAATCTTTCTGGGCCTTCAGCTCCAGAGCCCCCATCATTCCAAAACCCGGTCAGGTTGCACGGTGCTGATGGCAGAGTGGGGTCCTTTCTGACTCCACGGCCACTGCTGGTCATGATGTGGGAGTGAGTGGTGTAGCTACAAAAGCAGGTGGGGCCCCACATGGTTCAGGACGGGGGGCACAGCAAGGTACTGAGTGTGTTGGGCACAAAAACAGCCCCCAGACCTGCAAACATGTCACCTTGCAAGGCAAAGGATACTTCTCAGATGAAGTTTCAGACCTTGAGGTGCGATATGACCCTGGTTTATCTGGGCAAGGCAGTGTCACCACAAGGGTCAGAGTCCGGAGACCTTAGGAGGTGCGTCCTGATGGCTTTGGATGGAGGATGGGGCCACAAGCCAAGGAGTACAGGTGGGTTCTAGAAGCCAGAAGAGGCAAGAAGCGGTTCTCCTTGTAGAGCCTCCAGAAAGAAAGTATACCTACACTTGATATTAGCCCTGGGGGACCCACTCCAGACTGCTCACCTCCAGAACTGCAAGGTAATATGTGTGGGTGGTTTTAAGCCAGGAAACGTGCATTCCTTTGTTACTGTGGCGGTAGGATCTGAGTACCCCAAGCCTGCAGCCCCCAGAATGAGCCCAGCTCGCTCCTTCCTGGCCCCACGGCTGAGAGCAGAAGGAGTAAGCTTCATTGGGAGGTGGAGGCAGTAACAATTCCTCCCTCGAAACGGTGGCAGTAAAGCACTCAGAATAGCGTCCGACCGGTAAAAGGTGTCTCCCCAGGAAATACTAGCTACTGTCACGATGCACAACAGACAGGAAAGAACCACCAATTGACAATGCCTGGGAGCTTTTCAGAGCGATGCCATGTGAGGTGAGCTACGTATGCAGCTGCCAGACATCAGAGAGGATGAAGGTGTCCCCTTGTTCGGAGAGATGGGCCTTTGCTTCCCTGACCACTGGTATTCTTTTTTTTTTTTATTTTTGTTTATTTATTTTGAGAGAGAGAGAGAGAGAGAGAGCAAGGGAGGGACAGAGAGAGAGAGGGAGAGAATCCCAAGCAGGCTCCATGCTGTCAGCATGGAGCCTAACATGGAGCTTGAACCCACAAACCATGAGATCATGACCTGAGCCGAAACCAAGAGTCAGGTGCTTAACCGACTGAGCCAGCCAGGCGCCCTTGACCACCAGTATTCTTTATCCTGGCACTTGGGCAGCTCCTCTGGAACTGGCAGCAGCATCTGCAATGATGCTTTTGTTGGCTTGCTTCCTGCCCAGGGCACACACTATCCTGCAAAGTCTGTGGGGCTGGTGTTCTGTCTGTTTGGTTCACAGTTATAGACCCAGCACCTAAGCCAGGGCATGAAGCCTGGTAGGTACTCAACAGATCTGTGTTGAATACATGGGTGGATGTATGGATGGATGGGTGGATGGATAAATGAATAAGTGGATGAATGGATAGATGGATGAATAAAAGGATGGATGGAGAGAGGATGGAAGGATGGATGGATGGATGAATAAAAGGATGGATGGATGGATGCAAGCCCACAGGTTTCTTGCCTGAGCTGGACTGTGGTGCAGGCAAGAAGCAGTTACAAAAGTGATTGAGGGGGAAGGACCCTCCTCTGAGATGGCCCCTGATGCCCTCCAGTCCCACCCATGAGGAGGAAGAGCCCCACACCCTGCTCATGAAGCCATGGTAGGAACCAGCAAAGGAAAAGTGTACAGAGAGACAAGAGAAGGAAAAGGAACTTTCTTCTGAGATGAAGACATCTCAGGCTAAGACAGGGGAGCCCTGGGAATCCCCATTACCGTAGTGGGGAGCGAGCGAGGGAGGAGAATACCACTCGGCAATCAGACCTCAGCTGGGGAGGGAGACGGCTCTGGGAGAATAAAGAGGGAAATTGTCCTCAAAAGGTCAAGCCATTTCTCTCACTTTGCAAAGCTTGAGGTTTTGATTTCTCAGTGGACAGCAAACTCACTTTCAGACAGCCCTCCGCCTGTTGAATCCCCACCAAGAGACTGAACGACAATTTCAATTTGTGTTCGAATTAGTGCCCCTATTCAGAAGACAACGGCAAGTTCAAGGCAGTCCTAAACGGGGGAAACTAAAGTTCCTCCTCCGAAGTTCTGCAGTCTCTAGAGGGGGACAGAAGCTTCTGGAATGTGCCAGAGCTGGAAAGTGTATGACACAAGTCGTGCTTTGGGAAAGCAAATCTCATGAGAGATGCTGTGAATCCCATAGCATTACTGGGGGGTTGGGGGGGGAGGGAGGCTGGTACTGCTGTGATGTGAGAAGGGCAGTTTGGGGACCCGCCCTCCAAAATCAAACCCAAGTGGATCTGCTTATAACACGAAACGAGGGGCAACACTGGAGGGTTAGCTGGAGGTAGGAACTCTGGATGGAGGGTGGGAATGTTCAAGCGGTTGTGAACCAGAAGACGGAAGAGCTTACAACCAGTCTGTGCGTCTCCCACAAGGCCGGCATGCTCACTTAGGAGGGTCACCTTGCAGGAGGCCTGGAGTGGACCCTCTGGGAGCAACATCACGTCCTGTTTTGCTGGCTTCACCCCCACGCATGTGGCACCAGTGGCCATCATGGAGGTGACTGAGGATGACCCAAAGGACCCAGAGCTTCTTCTGTCGGCCTATGGCTGGCTCTATGCACCTGCAGCTCCACAATGGAATGGAATCTTGCCACTGATGCTTTTCAGCTGGACCACACCTGCATCCCCCGAGACAGGTGAATGAGGCAGGTGGCAGAGTCAAAGCGGTCATGCGCCACTCTGGAAAGCCAAGAGGGACACACTCACCAGCAACAGAAGACCCAGGATAAGAAGGACCAAACGCACAGTGACAGGGGAGCACCCTGGCGTATCCTGGGGCTCCTTCTCGCTCTCCAAGACCCACACGTGCTTTGTACTCTCGGAGTTCGGCCTTTCTTGATTTGAAAGCTCGAGGAGGAAGTTCTGTAAATATAGAGCTTCCACGAAGGCATCAGCCTCTCCCGTAAATTTTCGGGGCCATTTTTCATACCATAAAGGTTGTGTCATGATGGCTGCCTGGCTTGATTGCCAGTTTGGAGTGTTTGCTAGGTAAGAAAGGAGAAGATAAATCATGGGAGACGCAGCCTCATTATCATGTGACATTTAAGGGTAATTTACACCCGACATCATACCGCTTCTTGCCGTGGAAATAGCCTGGCTGGTCGCCTCAGCCTTAGCCACTACCACGACTGTGTCAAGAGAATGGAAATAAATTGATACGGCTGAGTTCTCTGTGCATTTTTATTGCCTATTTATCAACGTGAGTGAATAATAATACACATGGAATTACTTACAGGTCCCGGCATGGGGGTGGGGCTGCGGCGGGAGGGGGGCGGGGCTCCCTAAACTTTCGCGGAGAGAACATTCTTGAAGAGAAACAGTGGTGGTCCTTGATCATACCAGTGTGGCCGTCGGGGTTTTGGGTCCACCTCAACTTTGTATGTGGTCATTTCTGCAAACCATCAGCACGAGATTGCCTCGCCCCAGAGCTTGGGGAGACACCGTGGCCCTGGCCCCAGTTCCACACTCCCCTTCACACCCTGCTGACCTTAAATGTAAGTAAGGGCTCGCTCCCCCGACCTCTGCAGCCGCCAGCCTCCTGCGAGGCAGCTTTATAACAGTTAACTTCCTTTCTTCCTCAGAGCTACAGAGGGCATGCTCCCTGAGGTCCGGAACCAATTTTTATTCTGTTGTGTACCTTCAGGTTGTACTGGAGCACACCCTCTCCAGAAGGAGGTTGCAGGTTCCCTCAGCCTGCTGAAAACCAGACTCAGGGGAGAGCCGGTGTGAGCGCCCAGCCAGAGACCTGGAAGGGACAGAGCGGGGAAACAGCAGGGATGGGACCTGCACGCAGGGAACATCTTCTGAAATCCTAGTAGAGAAAAATACCAACTGACAAAAACCATTAGGAGAGAATGATTTCTGTTACGGAGGCCCTGGGTTTCTCCGTAGCAGCCTCCTCGGGCGCAAATGGAAAGAATTGGACCCCCATTGGTCACTTAGCACACATCTGATAGCCCTCCTCGGGTCCCTCACCAGTGGACAGGGGGCATTTGTCAGCTTGCACAGCCAGGGCAGCCCCGTGGGCCAAGTGCAGGAGCACCTCCCACACCTCAAAAGCTGTTCTCTCTTTGTCCCCACACTCAGTGGGGTCTGAGAGGGCCAAGGACTTGACGTTTCCAAGATTGATGCCCAGGATAGGCCGTTCCTGGTTGGGCTTGGGGTCAGTGGGGCTGGTGGAGGCTGATTTCTTTTGTTCCCTGCCTTGAGTGCACCGAACCCAGAGCTCCTGCTTCCATGGAAGGGGTGGATACGGCCCCATCCCCTGGGCTACGGGGAAGACCCAAGGAGCCAACCTTGCAGGAAACACATCAGAGCAGCCCCACAGAGGACCCACTGAGCGCATGACCCAGTGTCAGCTCTGCCCTGGGACCTGGCTCCTTGCTTCCCCAGCCACACCTCAGCCTCACCCTGGGTCGGAAGTGGCCGGCCCCTCTCCCTCCAACCACACCACTGTGTTTCCATCCCACGTTGCCAGCCCCCTTTGTTGTCCCCGCAGGTGAACGCTGGGTTCCAGCACTCTTTTCTTGCAGTGTGGCCTGTCACCCAGACAGGAGATCCACTGTAGCTCTGGGCACCGCCAAGCACGCAGGGATTCAAAGAGTCACCACGGCTCCAGAGCACGAGCCGGTGGAAGAAGAGAACCCGGCCACCCCGGGTTCAACAGCGGGCTGCTGGCAAGGGGGCGTGTGCATCACTGGGAGCCCCTCACCCTCCTCAGAGACCAGGCTCAGGCATCACAGGCCAAGGCAGGGGCCAGGGCCAGGCGACAGCAAATCCGCAGACACAGCACCTCTATCCGGAGGTGACACACAGCGCAGGGGAAGGTCGGTGACACAGCAGATGCACGGGCCCCATTTCAGGTCTGTATTTCCAAGGATAAAATGAGAGTGGAAACCCAGCCAAGGGAAATTAATTAAGGCAGCATACCCTTAACTATACTTTTCCGGGCAAATGGATCCAAGGCCAGGGAGCTATGAAGAGGTAGATAATTGCGTTGGAGCAATGTGGGGAACTTGTAATTTAATGAAGGGAAGGCCGGTGGGAATGGGGATGGCACCAGAATGCAGGATGAGGAGCCGTGGTGGTGCCGGTGACAAGCCCGGGGAGCTTCCTGATGCCACAAGGCACCAGCGAGCACGGCTGGGACTGTGCTCTCAGGGCCACGTCACGGCATCAGAGAGCGTCGGTGGACACGGGGACGTGGCTCCTGGACTCGTGGTTCCCCTTAGTCCCTGGCTACCGACTGTCGGTGGCTTGTGCTGGAACCAGACTCCATGTGACCACCGGTATCTACCGCTCTGGTTCACAGATGGGGAACGGCGTGAGGAACGGGACCGCGAAGGGTGGGCTCTGACGTCCCTGTGGACCCGGGACTCGTGCCCACGCCTCTGGATCACGTTCACCCAAACAAGTATTGAGCACTTACTGCATTCCCGATGCCCTTTAGGCGCTGGGGTCGGATGGCTAAGGTACGGCTGGTACCCAGGGGTGGGGCTCACAGATCTGAGGCTCGAGGACAGGCAAGTTCCCTGCTGCCCAACGTGCAGTGTTTGTCCTAGCCGCGGTACCTGCCGGAAAGAAGTGTGCTTGGCGAGCCTCAGGAAACCCCGTGTGTGTGCAGGGAGGGGCCGCTGGCCCGTCATGGTTCAATTCAAGGGCAGGAACGGTGTGCAGCGTCCTCCTGGACCGGGAAAGGAGGGAAGCAAGCTCTCCCTGCCACAAGGAGCCGCGTCCTGGCAGTGGGGGTGGGGGAGGTGAGAAGAGGGAGGGACTCTCGTGAGCTGCCGCCTCCAAGCAGGGTGACACCAAGAAAGCAGCCCTGAGAGCAAGCAGTGTAGTGAGGGCACCTGGGGCGTGTTACAGGGTCATGGCCACATGCACCAGCCTGAGTTGCATAAAGAAAAGAGCATAACAAAATACTAAATTCAAGAGAAGAAGATTGTCCAGATTGAGAAACTCCTTTTCTTCCTTTTTTGTTTAAGCTTATTTATTTATTTTGAGAGAGAGAGAGAGCACAAGCCAGGGAGGAGCGCAGAGAGGGAGCGAGCGAGAGAGAGAGAGAGAGAGAGAATCCCAAGCAGGCTCCACGCTGTCAGCACAGAGCCCCACAAGGGGCTCGATCGCACAAACCCTGAGATCATCATCACCTGGGCCCACATCAAGAGTTGGACACTGAACCCACTGAACCAACCGGGCAACCCCAACTCCTCTTCTTAGTAGCCCTGCCTGGGCCCCTCTTGGAAGACCCCATTGACTCCACTCCTCCCTGGTGCCCTTCTGTGGCCGGCAACCCCGGTTCCGGGTCTCCCCACTGGACCCCAATACGGTCCCAAGTAAGCCAGCACAGGGCTCTCCGCCTGGGCATCCAGTTCCGGGTCCATTCTGGGCAAGCAAAGGCCCGCAGGCAATTCCCGAAGGAAGGGGGGTGGGGTTCCGAGGTGTGAGGTGCCCGGTTATCCCTGCTCACCCTCAGCCCCGACCCCCCTCTCTCACCACAGACCTACTTTCGCCAGCTAAGGACAAACAGCACCCGGTGACCTGGACCAGCATGGTCGCGTCAGGTGAGGTGGGGTCCCCCTGCCGAGGGCTGGACCCCAGGCCCAGGCTGCCACAAACCCCCCGCCCATCCTGTGCATCCAAGCCCCTCCCTGCGGCCGAAACTCTCAGACCTTGGGGACACTGGCGCAGCCAGGTCCCAGGACACGCACGCAGGGCGCTCCGTCCCTCCTGGCTCTCTGAGACGGCGCGTCCTCCAGTGGCTGTGCTCCCCCTGCTCATCCCCACGGGTGGTGGGCTTCCAGGCCAGCACTGCCCACCGAGGGGACGGTCCATTTCACGAGTCCACTTGGCAAGGCCACCGTGCCCGGTTTGGATCAAGCATCGGTCCAAATGTCACTGTGAAGTTTTTTTTTTACTCAATTAACATTTGAGTCAGTCGAGGCAGAGGAAAAGGGATCACCCTCCCCGCAGGTGCGCGGGCCTTCCTCCTTCAGTTTAGGCTGAAGAGCAAGACTGAGGCCCGCAGGGAAGAAGGGATTGTGCCTCCAGCCAGCTTTCAGACTTGGGCTGCAACACCAACTGTCTGATCTGCAGCCAGCCGGCTTGCACTGGACACTTCAGGATTCTGGCCTTGCTGGTCCCGAGATCGTGTGAGCCAGTCCTTACATCTCTCGCTCTCTCTCTCTAAACACACACACACACACACACACACACACACACACACCCTCCTGAGCCCTGACTGGCTTGCCCCCCATCTGGGACACTCCTCGTGCCCACAGAGCCCAAGGGCAGATACCTGGATCTTCCTCCCCGCATGTCAGGGCTCCCTCAGTGTCTGCCCTCACCGAGGCCTCCCATATAAACAAGCCCAAGCCTCTATGGAGGCCTAGCCGGGAGCAGGTGTGGCACATGATTGTCCCTGTGTCCATCACAGGACTGGGAGCCCCATCATTCCGGGCCCATTACCCAGACCCAGCAGCGGAGGCCCAGCTGAGGAACTAACTTGCCAGGTCCCCCCACCTGGGGGAGCCTCTAGGCTGAGCTGGGCTGTTTGTCCATCTCCCACTCAAGGCAGCCCTGCGGGCTCCCCCTGGGCCTTCCCACCAGGGAGTTCACTCGGTTTTGCATGTCCAGGAGTTCCAGAGCCACACAGCACAGCCGCTCGGGAAGCCCGACAGGGGCGACGGGCTCTGACCTGGGTGGCCTGTGCCTCTGCCTCGGGCCTGGTACAAACTCCCACGCTGGACGCCCACGTTGGGAGGTGAACCCCTCCCCCCAATCGCCTTGCAGACCAGGATGGGGGCGGGTCGCAGGCAGCTGTGCTGAGGGTGCCACCCCCCTGCCCACCCCCCAGCTGACACCCCCGAGGCACTCAGCGCCCGCCAGCCTCCCGCGGGCACTAGGCCGTAGGGCAAGGTTCCTTCCGGCTTGTCAAAAGGGCGGTGGTCCCGGGAGCTCAATGCCCTTCTCTGACTTCCATGCTTTTCTGTGACATACGTCTGTGTCTTCACCAGAGTGGGTGTCGGGGGCCCCACCTTCATTGGATCTTACCATTTTTTGTGTTCCTGCCTGCCAGCAACGCACAGCATCGTTTTCTTGTGCCCTGCGTGGGCTGCTACGAGCCCCTCCCCCGCGGCTTCGCGGGGGCGGCGTTTACCCCTGCGCAGCCCAGGAAGACGCTCCGCCTGCACGTTTGACAGCAGTGAACTGAGCAGGAAAGATTCTGGCACCCACATCAGGGGACGGTCAGGGACGTGCTGGCAGGGTGTGGGGGTCACGGGGTTGGGGGGCGATGCATGGAGCACTCACTCCCTGGGTGCCCGGCGGGGCTCACTGCGCCTGCTTGAGACAGGCCCACCATTCCGAACAGGAACCATGCTCCCATTTCACAGATGAGGAAACCGGGACACGGCTGAGCAATCTGCACAAGTGTCAAGGCCGCGGTGGGAACACCAGGGGTCCGGTGCCGGGTCTTGGCCCAAACGACCACCCTGTTTCAGAACTATTCAAACACAGTGAGAAAACCAGCAACCCTGCCTAGGCCTCATCACCGGATGGAAAGTCGTGACCACGCCCCCCTCATCACCAGATGAAAAGTCGTGGCCACGCCCCCTCATCCCCAGATGGAAAGTCGTGACCACGCCCCCTCATCACCAGATGAAAAGTCGTGGCCACGCCCCCTCACCCCCAGTTGGAAAGTCGTGGCCACGCCCCCTCATCACCGGATGGAAAGTCGTGACCACGCCCCCCTCATCACCAGATGAAAAGTCGTGACCATGCCCCCTCATCCTGAGATGGAAAGTCGTGACCACGGCCCCTCATCACATGATGAAAAGCCGTGACCACGCCCCCCATCACCGGATGGAAAGTCGTCACCACGCCCCCCACTCCATAGGTACTGAGTTATTATCATTCATACACTAGTAAAATTACATATTACTATAGTACATAGAACATATGTCTATGTGTATAAATATATACAATTTCAAATTAATACTATATTTAGTTATTTAAGCAATTTATATGATACATAAGCACCCTCTATGCTGTCTATTCAGTTCTTTTTTTTTTTTAATTCAGTTCTTTATGTAGCCACCCTCCGCGACCCGATCTTGGTATCCGGTCTTCATTCCCTCCCTCTCCTCAGGAGCGAGCTGGCTCCGTGAGGGCAGGAGCTCGTTCGTCTCGTTCACGGCTGTGTCCTCAGGCCTACAAGGAGCAGCCGACCCAGAGCAGGCGCTCCAGAGACCCTTGCCCAGCAAGGAAGGACGCCTGTAGGACTCATCCTAAGAGACTCGGCAGCTACTGCGATGCGTGGGAGGGGCTTTGTCCAAGGAATAACAACAGCGGATGAGAGGTGAGGACAGTGCCCCTGACAACATGGACACGAGCAGGGGGGCACTTTTCCACTTGTGGGGGGAAGGGCACCCACACTGGGGTCCCACCTTCATTCAGGGGCAAGAAGGAGCCTGATGATGGACGTCAGGGCACAGCAAGTGCAGGGGTCAGGGGCCCTGGGTTCTAACACACCGCGCATCAGAGCAAGGACCCCAGGAAAACGCAGCGAGTGCAGATTCTAGGAGCCCGGAGATTTGACGCTGTGCCCGGGGGTGGGGACGGTTGGTTTCCTCCGGAGAGACACCACCATGACTCCAGAAGCTGACCCTCGCTCGAGTTTCAGAAGGGTGTCTGCAGCTTTGCAAGGGGTTTTCCAACTTACTCTGAACCTATTTATGATGAAATACAGAGAAAACTTCTCTGGACAGATTTTTTAAATTTTTTTCTTTATGTTTATTTATTTTTGAGAGAGAGTGAGACAGAGCATAAGCAGGGGAGGGGCAGAGAGAGAGGGAGACACAGAATCCAAAGCAGGATCCAGACTCTGAGCTGTCAGCACAGAGCCCGACATGGGGCTCGAACCCGTGAACCATGAGATCATGACCTGAGCTGAAGTCGGACGCTTCACCGACTGAGCCACCCAGGGGCCCCATCTGGACAGAGTTTTAGTAGCGGAAAAGGAGCAAGAGGAGTCAGAACGTCCACATCAGCTCCCAAGGTTCCTGCTGTGTGTGTCGATCCTGTGGGTGATGGATGGCCCACGAAATGTGGCTTTCAGGGTCCTCCGAACCCCAAGTGAGTGTCCTCTTCCTGCCGCCTCCTCTGCCCCACTGGGAAGGACCTGGCTGCCCCTCTGTGTCCCCTGACAAGGACCTGGGGTCCTCCCAGCAACCCAGAGGGCACTGCTGCTTTGGGCGTCCCTTCTGGGAACCCAGCGCCAGCGTCCCCGGGCTCCCTTTGGGCAGAGCAGGAATCCCCAGTTTCCCAAACTAACACACCCAGCCTGGTTCCATGAAAACAGACCCCTTTCAGGAAATCCTGGCTTTTCTTCCGACCCCGGAGAACCACTTGGCTCCTTCCCATCCCTGCCAGGGCGTATTCCTCCCAGACACTGACTGACCTCCCTACAGTCCCGCAAGCTCCCCTTGTGGCCCCGGGGACGCCTGTGGCTACAGCCCGCCCCCTCGTCACCCAACAGGCCTCTTCTGGCTCCTCACCCACCACACCATGTGCTCCTACAAAATGTTCCAACAGAAAAGCCAGAGTGTTGTCGGGAATATACAGCTAAGCGATTAATTCAGACACAAACTGGAGGGCCTAATTTCCCCCCCTGGGGCACCGAGTGTCCCAGAAGATTCTGCAAGAAGAGGCAGCAATTTATGTCATAACCGGGTTCACAGAGAAGGCTCAAGGATGCGCTGAGGTCGTGCCTAGTTTCTGCCAACCTGTGACAGAGCCCTGAGCCCCTTTGGTGCGTTTTTTTTCCAGAAAATCCTCAGATAACAGTCCCTGTGGTCAGGCTTTCTGTCCTTCTGTCTCCTTCATCGGCAAAGTGTCTCCGTGAAAGTTGCATGTTTATGCGTCTGTGTGTGTGCACATTTATGCACCTGTGTGCACGTGTGCTGGTTGGTTTATTTGCTCATGAATATAGACTTGAGGTTTTTTTAAGAGCGCCGTCAATGCTCAGTGCCCGACTCAGTTTCCCTTAGGCTGCTGAAGCTCTGATGTGCTCGGCCGCCCGGGTGGCTGCACCACCTTGCAGCTTCAAATCCAGCCCACTCAGAAGCCCTTCAAATTAAACACGACCGTCAAGGGCAGCGAGCAATTTCTCAGCCCAGACTGCGCGTCTCCAAAACCCAGCTGGTCCCCCCGTGGTTCCGTTTTCTGCCCTGAGTGAGCTCAGGGTGTGCAGTCTCTCTTTTAAGAAAAAAAAAAGGTCAGGCTTCTTAGGGACCGTGGCACAGCATCACCGAGGTTTTTCTTAACCTGCCTTCTCTCGAAACGACAGAAGGACTCATCTCCTGGCTTCTCCAAAATGCAACCAGACAGAACAACGGGAGGACGAAAGGGGCTTCTGAAGGTTCCTCCTTGGTGCTGTCACAACTGCACGTTGCACGGCCCTGCTTGAGTCCCGGCCATGTCACAGGCACACCCCTGGGCATGGCTGGGACACAAAATGAATCCGACATAAATCTCTCCTCCTGGAGCCCATGCACTGTAAGGGCAGCTATTAGACAAGCATAAATAATTCACAAGTGGTAAGTGGTAAGTGCTGGAAGAGAGACCCAGGCACAGTGCTCTGCAGGTCCGAGGAGGGCGATGCGAGGAAGGCCGTGCCGCCTCTATGCCCGAAGCCATCCAGAAGCTTCCTGTCTCTCTCAGCCAGAGCCAAAGTCCTAAGTGACCTTCGAGGTCCGGCTTGTCCTGCCGCTGTTCTCCCACCTGCTCCTACTACTCCCTTTATGGTGTAGGGCCCCCCACAGCGCTGCTGGGCACATGCCCGGTGCAGGGCCTTTGCACTGGTTCTCCCTCTCTGGGAACCCTCTTCTGTCCCCTAGCCACCTGCTGGCTCTCACCCCTGCAGGTCTGCTTGGTGAGGCCCTCCCCCATCACCCTAAATTGACCCCTTTTCCCCAAACCTCTTCCAATCTCTGCCCTGCTTTCCCTTTTCCCAACGGCACGCATCGTTGCCTAAAACGCTGTATTAGATGTTTCTGTTGCGGTTTGCGGTGGCTGTGGTGGACCATTTGCCCGAATTCTACTGCAAATCAAACTCTGTGAAAATGGGGCTCTGGATTTGTCAACTGTTGTTTCCTAGCACCAAACACTATGCTGGGGTATAGCGGGAGCTCAAGAATCCGTTGTCATATCAAGGAATGGTCCCTTGCATCTCGGAAATGATGCTGGGGAGGAGGTGGCTCACTGAGAAAGCCAGACTGAATCTCAAGGACAAATTCAATGGTGAGAGGCCACATCGTAGACCCTGCCAGTGCGGTCTCCTGTGAATACAAACCAGGTCCAAGTTCCCACGTGGCCACGGATTGTGGTAGCCTAAGCAAGCAACTCCCCTTAACCGTGCCTCCGTTTCCTCATCTTTTAAAGTAAGGCGTTCGTGGTACCTGCATTCTCGACCTTTTACTAGCACACAAGGCAGGCACTCCCCAGCCTCAGCCAGGATCTCTATTGACTCTGTCACTAGAGTTCTTATTTTTGCTTCCTTCTTGATGAGTGGGGGTGACCAGGTGGGCTGCAGCAAATCCACACCTAAAGGTTGGCCACCAGCCACGCACAGGTCTTGAGGATGAGTCCTCTGTGCACCCACGCAGGTGGCCATTCCTCGAGGAACCAGGGTGCAGGGGAGGCGTCTCCCACGCAAGAGAAGCACCCACCCGCTGCTCATGTGTGTTTGATGTGTCCACATTCCCAGTAGCTCAGCGGGACCCGCTAGGGAGTTTGAGAAGGAGCAGAACTTCTTGATCTTGTCTTTCCTGCAGGAGTTGTTATTGTTTTATTATCATTAGTTGCTGGCCTTGGGATCAGAGCCCTGTCCTGTTGTAAAAAGAATTTAGGAAAAGCGCAGCATTCTTATCTCCCAAATCCAAACCGCTGACACGTGGCTCTATGTCCAGGGATGCAGATGCTTCAAAGGACCAGCGTAGAGGATATTGGATTCGGGCTACAAATGACTACTTTTATTAAAAGAAAAGAAAAGAAAAGAAAAGAAAAGAAAAGAAAAGAAAAGAAAAGAAAAGAAACTTTAGTGAGCTATCATGATGTGACGGGGCTATAGTAGCTCGCAAAAGTAGACACGGCTCCCGCTGGAAAAGAGACAAGACAGAGAGAGATGGGACCACAAAATGAACAAGCCACCATGTCCCAACAACACCAAGTGGCGCGCACGGCTGGGGACGGCGGGAAGAGCCCCCGCTCCAGGGGCTTCAGCCCAGACAGAGCGGTTGGGGGTCAGCTCCTGCCATGAGTCGAACTGCATCCTCCTGATTCTCCAGACCCGTGTGCTGGAGTCCTAACCCCAGTACCTCTGGACGTAACCTTACTTGGAAACAGGGTTGTCACAGAGATAGTTAGGAAAGTAACGAAGGTGCCCTACTGGAGCGGGCTGAGACTAAGCCAATGGGACTGGAGTCCTTATAAGAGGAGTACATTTGCACCCAGACACACACACAGAAAAACACCTCGAGAAGGTGAAAGCAGGGATCAGGTGATGCTTCTTTAAAGCCAAGGAACGCCACAATATGCCACCAGAGTGCCAGAAGCTAGTGGGGAGCCCTAGGGCAGGCTCTTCTTCATAAGCCCCAGAAGGAACCAGCCTATAGCACCTTGCTCTCAGACTTGCAGCCTCCAGAGCTGGGAGACAGTAGACTTCTGTTGTTAGCCCAGATTGTGGAGCTTTGGTACAGCAGCCCCAAGAAATGAATAGAGCTTCCCCAAGGAAGGCACAGGAGTGGGAAGCATGACTTAGGCAAAGAGATGCAGCCTGGAGAACAGCATGTAGGAAGTATCCATGGAGGCAGGATGGTAGCACAGGGCCTAAGTGTGTATGTGTCCAGCAGAGGCTGGAGGGGCAATGGCGCCGGGCATGGTAAGGGACTCTGCCTTCACCATAAGGCATCACTGGAGAGAGTTAGGCTGGGGCCGATGACATCAGAGCTGAATCTTGAAGAGCTCCCACTGGTTACCACTGGAGGGAAACATGGAGGGGGAGGGTGTGGGGGCAGGAACCTCAGAGAGGTGTCCACATAGGGTTTGAGTAATAGCAGGTGCCGGTGGACGTGGAGAAGGACAGATCTGGAGATGTTTAGAACGTACAACAAGCAGGACTTAAGGGTGGGACTGGGGAATGGTAGTTCTCAAGAATGTCCCCCAAGAGTCTTTGTGGTGCTATTTCCAGGGGAAGGAAAGCTGCAAGGGGTGAGGGTCAGAGGGAACCATCCCAAGTTTAGGTGTGACATGTTGAGGTAACTAGGAAATACCCACAGAGGCAGTCAGCTGGATGGGTCTGAGGTCCAGAAGGGAGGTCTGGGATGTTATATGGGTCAAGTGTCTGAGTATGGTGATTGTCTAAGGGAAAGTACAGGGTGAGGAAAGTACATGCAAATACTGAGGGACTCCCATATTTATTTCCTGGAAGGGAGCAATGAGTCCGCAAAGAAGACAGGGAAGGGGAGCAAGGAGTCAGGAAAGACGCAGATGGGCCTCTGGCAGAAGGAGAAGGAGGGCGTTCCAGCAATGTGCTCTGGCCTGAGGATGTGGGAGGGCAGAGGCAAGTGGGAGTGCAAAGGGAACGGGCCCATAGAGGCAGAGGTGGGGATCAGGGGCTCAGCTTGAGATGTGTCAGGTTTGAGATGGCTGCTGTATATCCAAGGGGACATGATGAGTCAGAAGTTAGACAGATGGCTCTGGAGTTCTGAGAAGTCCAGCTGGGGACATGGGTTCGGAAGTCATCAGCATACAGATGCTATTTAAATCAACAAAACCATCACGAGAGTGAGTATACATAGTAAGGAGGAGAGTGTCCATGTCTGTGTGTTGATGCACCCTATTAGTAAGAGGGCATGTTGATCAGGAAAGGCCAGCAAAGGAAGTCACAGAGGCAAGGTCAAAAGTGGGTGATCATCAGGAGGGAGTCCATCCTAAAATGAAGAAGATTTGTTGTGAAAACCAAGTGAAGAATGTGTTTTAGATGAGGAAGGTCATTGTAAAACTCTGCTTGATGATAAATCGAGAAAGAGAAAGGCTACAAACTGACCATTGCATTTAGCACCATGTAGGTGATTGTTGACCAGAAACAGAGTCAATAAGAGATAGATGAGGATTGATAGATAGATAGATAGATAGATAATAGATAGATGATAGATAGATAGATAGATAGAAGATAGATGATTGATAAGCACATAGATAATAGAGATAGGTAGATAGATAGATAGATAGATAGATGATTGATAGGTACATAGATAATAGAGAGAGAGAGAGATAATAAATAGATACAGATAGATGGTAGATAGATAGATGATAGATAATAGATAGATATAGATGATAGGTAGATAGATAAGAGATAGATGATTGATAGATACATAGATAATCAAGATAGATAGATAGATGACAGATAGATAGATAGATGATAGATAGTGAGGAATGGCTCAGGTGCTGATGGGGGCTGACGAGTCCCACAATCCACCATCTGCCGACTGGAGTCTGGAGAGACATTGAAGAGCACAGACCAAGTCTGAGAGCCAGAGAACTAGGGAGACTGATGGAGTAATTCCCAGTTCAACAGCAGGAGACCAAAGTCCCAGCTCAATCAAGCAGGAGAGGTGAATTCCTTCTTCTTCCACCTCTTGTTCTTCGGGGCCATCAACAGACAGCATGCTCCCTTCCTGCACTGGGAAGGGCCACCTTCTTTATGGATTCCACCAATTCAGATGCTAATCTCATCTGGAAACACCCTCCCAGACACATGCAGAAATAATGTTTAACCAAACACTCTGTCCACCTATGGACAGTCTAGTTGATGCATGAAATTAATCACCACACTGACCATTGGTTCATCACCATGCAGTTGATTTCTGGCCCCGCAGTGACATTTCTGGGCAGATGGCGAAGGTAGATCGAAGTGTGTTCTGGAGAGAGCTGGAGCAGAGGACCACAGAGAAGCACCTGGGGAGACTGGGACCTGCCACGTGCGAAGGTCTGGGGTGAAGATGCACAGTCCAGCAGAAGGGTGGTCTTATTCGGAACATGTGGAGACTTGCTGTCCCTCCTGACTCTACCCGTGGGTGTGTGGAGGCCGGGAGTGGCTCACCGAACTCTGAGTGTCAGACAGCAACTCTGCCTTTTCTCCTTTTTGGACAGCAGGGCCATGTGGGGCCAGCAGCAGGCACTTGCTTTAAATATACTGGCATTCTCCTGATGTACCTGTCATCCACACTGTGTAACAAATTGCCACAACTTAGCTACTTAAAACAACATCCATTTATCGGCTCAGAGTTCTGTAGGTCAGGAGTCCAGGCACGGGCAGGGCTTTCTGCTCAGGGTGGCACGCTCACGGTGTCATTCCATTGTGCTCCCAGATGAGGCTCTGGGGAAGAATCTACTTCCAGGCTCATTCGGGTTGTTGGCAGGATCAAGCTCTTTGTGGATGGAAGACCTGGGGACCTGTCTCCTTGCTGGCTACCAGCCAGTTCCCAGAGGCCACCCACAGTGCCACAGTCCCCTGCCATGTGGCCCTTCTATCTTAGAACCAGCAATGGAGATTCATCATCTCCCTCTCATGCCTGGAAGAGCCTCATCCCTTTTAAGGGCTCACGTGATTATGTCAGGCCCACCTGCGGATCTCCCTGTAAGGCCACCTGTGCCGTATAACATGCCCTAGTCACCGGAGTAGAATTCATCATGTTCACAGTCCTGAGGATTATACATACACCAGGGATGAGAATCTCAGGGCCCATCTTAGAGTTCTGCCTACCACAGTTGGTCTCTGCTGAGGGGCACCTGCTCCAGTCTGATGACCTCACTTGGTTTTTTTTTTTTCTATAAATGAAGGTAAAGTCATATTCTTTGGGATAAGACTGGGTGGGGCCCCATGTGTGCAGAGCGGGTTGAGTGGCTGATGAGAGCTTGGAAGGGTAGTTGACCAGGGGCACAGTAGGATTGCCTGGCAGAGAAAGAGTGGCCAGGGATTGCTGACAATGCAAAACAGTGCCAGTGTGCCTGAAGGACCAAGTAGAAGTTGAAGGAGTTTGTGAACAGGGAACGAGGAGGGGGTCCTGTTGCCATAATTACTGTCATTAGCTCTGGGGCTAGGAAATGTCCGCACACCCACATTAAGGACACATATCACATGGGGTCAAGGACCACTCATTTTCTTTCTTTTTAAAAATTTTTTTTTAGTGTTTATTTATTTTTGAGACAGAGCATGAATGCGGGAGGGTCAGAGAGAGAGGGAGACACAGAATCCAAAGCAGCACCAGGCTCTGAGCTGTCAGCACAGAGCCTGACGCAGGGCTCAAACTCACGGACCGCGAGATCATGACCTGAGCCAAAGTCAGACGCTCAACCGACTGAGCCACCCAGGCACCCCATCATTTTCTTTCTTCAGTCATCCTGGAAGCATCTAGGAAACTCTCCCCACCCCGCCCCTGACATCAGTCTCATTTGGTAAGGGGACCCACTCGTCGGGAGCCCTCCAGCTCCGTCCATGACAGTGCCTGGGCTCCTTATGTGGACATCAGCCTCTGAGGCCAGTCTCCATCTGAGCACAACAACCTCAGCCGGGGGCATCCAGGGACTATGAGCTTTTATGGCAGCGACACCTGGTCAGGGAGGAGAGAACAACAAGGAGAGGTTCAGCCTGCAGCCTTCTGGAGCCAAGAATGTCCCTGTGTAGGTTCCGAATTGAATACACACACAGCATGCAGCCCACCAAAAGCCAGCACCTTCACTTTCCCATAACAAATGGCTGATTAGAATCAATAACAACTCCCTGCTGCTGTGCGAGCACAGCGTGAGGGCAGCGGAGGCGTCTGGGCTCGGCAGAACAGCTGCTCTGTCCACGTCCAAGGCCCCAGCCAGGGGGATGGCTACCGTTTAGCCGTGCTGGGCTGGCCACTGGCACTCCCTCTCAGCTTCTCCTCTGCTACTCAGCTTCTCAGGTAAGCCAGAAAATCTGCTTTAGAGCACGGGATCCATGGAAATTGTGTTTTCGGCCTAAAGGGGTTGTGTGTGCATGTCCAAGAGGTAGGGAGGAAGGAAGGAAGAAGCAAGGCTATGCTTGTCACAGGCACGTGTGGTGTCCATGCTGGAGACCCCAGCAAAGGTGCAACCTGGAGCTGAGGCGGGCTTGTTTAATTTAAAGGGGATTGGGGGTCAGGATAACATAGCAGGTAGGATGCAGTTTCTGGAGCTGGCCCTCTAGGTTCCCATTGCGTCCCTTGTCAGCTGTGTGACTTTGGGAAGTCTACATAACCTCTCTGTGCTTCCCGTTCTCATCTATAACTTGGGGGTTATAACAGTGGCTGCCTCGTGGACATCTCCCACACATCCATGTGAAGCACTGAGATACCTCAGTAAGCATTCGCTGTCATTACTGCTCTGCTGGCTCTCCCTAAGGGTGCCTGTTGGATCTGCCCCGTGAGACACAAGTGCCTTTAAGGTCTTTTGGGGAAGCAGGTTCCTTCAGGCACTCCTACAGCCTCCAACAGAAGGGGCCGCTCCGCGCATCAAGGTTGGTTGGGCTGCTGAAATGGAACCTCCACAGAGACAGACCTTTACACGACGCAGTTACGTGTTAGATGTGGTGGTCTTCCACCAACCACAGCACGACTGAAGCAGTCTCTCAGGGCACGGCTCCTCCTAGAACAAGGTGTGTACAAAGTCAAATGTGTGGATCCACTCATGGGTAGTGTTTTCTCCTCGTCTACCCTACAGAGCACCAGCCTCGATAGGGCAGTGCCATCAAAGTCATCCTGACATCTCCTCTGTCTCTCATCCACCATGTGTAGATGACATGACAGATGGATAGCCATAGGACGAACGGATACTCTTAGCATAGATGAATGATAGGAAGGATGGATAGCCATAGATGGGAAAATAGCCATCAGTGGAAGGAAACACATATGATGGATGGATAGTCATAGAATGGACAGAGAGCCACAGGAAAGATGGATGTCCAAAGAACAGCTGGGTAGCACTCACTATTGGACATTTAGGATGGGCCTTGTTTCTCCTGCTCAGGAGCTTCGGTGGTCCTGGCTGCCCCCGAGGGCACCCTCCCTCACCTGGGCTCACCCACATATCCTCCTGGTTCAGCACAGGGCTCCTTCCTACAAACTCCTGCTGTCCACTGTCCAGCATCAGGCCACTTGCTTTGCTCTGTCCAAATTTCTCACCCTCATTCCTCTTCTGGATAAGCCTTTGCAGGTCTTCCAAGGATCGTTTCTGGAGGCTGCCCACAGTTCCTCCAGGAGGAGTACATTGCTCTCTCCTTTGTGAGACCATAGCACTTACCACTGTTGGTTGTTGGCATTTGCACTTCCCTGTAGGTAATGAGGAATGGAGCATGCTGTATTCACCTCTGCAACCCTATAATGTCCAGTGCTTGGCACAGAGTCGGGCCACAGAAAGGATGGATGGATGGATGGATGGATGACAAACTGAGGGAGGGAAGGACAAATGGATGGAGGGATGGATGGACAGATGGAGGGATTGATGGATGGATGGATGACAAACTGAGGGAGGGAGGGACAAATGGATGGAGGGATGGATGGACGGATGGATGGATGGAGGGAGGGAGGGATGGATGACAAACGGAGGGAGGGACAAATGGATGGAGGGATGGATGGACGGATGGAGGCAGAATGAATAGATGGATAGAAGGACTAATTATAGCATCATTAGCCCTTCTGGGAGGCAGTAAAACACAGAGGAGAGAACAGACTGAACAGTCTTGCTGTGGGACCAGAGGGCCCTGTCATCGACCCTGTCGGGTCCCCAGACCAGCCTGTTGTCCCCTACCCCAGCACTTTAACTATGTCCCTGAATTCTCACCCATGCTTCTCTACTATTGACCACAGACATCTCTCTGGCTCTCCTGCTCAGCTGGACACTTCACATTGGCTCCTATGGATGAACAACCCTGTCCAGTGACCCCACAGTTATGGCAGGCAGGGTCTTAGATTTCAGACCCCCAGAATAACACCTCTGTCTGCCTGGAACTTAAGCACATTTTCTAAGGAGAAAGAAGTCCTGGGCAGACATCATAGTGACATGGAAAGGGAAGAAAAAGGAGTGAGTAAGAGGCCACCATTCACTCTCATGAGCTCATGTCAGGGAGACAAACTACAGCACCAAGTGGGGGCCAGGGAGGCAGTAACACATCCTTGTAAGATGCTTGGGAATGGTGGAGGGGAGAAAGCCCAGGGCAGGACCCGTTCATTAAGTGCCTACAGTATGTCCCACAAGTATCCTTCAGCAACTCCTGGAATCTAGGGAATATTGACCCATTTCACGATGGGAACTGAAGCCCCCCAAATGTGGTAACATGAGGAAGACCCCAGAGCTAATGAGGGGGGTCTAGCCAGAACTTTGTCCAGTTCTCTCTGACCCTAAACCCTTACAGAACAAGAAATAGGAACCCTCTTGCACTGTTGGTGGGAATGCAAACTGGTGCAGCCGCTCTGGAAAACAGTGTGGAGGTTCCTCAAAAAGTTAAAAATACAATTACCCTATGACCCAGCAATAGCGCTACTAGGCATTTACCCAAGGGATACAGGAGTGTTGATGCAGAGGGGCACTTGTACCCCAATGCTTATAGCAGCACTTTCAACAATAGCCAAATTATGGAAAGAGCCTAAATGTCCATCAACTGACGAATGGATGAAGAAATTGTGGTTTATATACACAATGGAATACTATGTGGCAATGAGAAAGAATGAAATCTGGCCCTTTGTAGCAACGTGGATGGAACTGGAGAGTGTTATGCTAAGTGAAATAAGCCATACAGAGAAAGCCAGATACCGTATGTTTTCACTCCTATGTGGATCCTGAGAAACTTAACAGAAGACCATGGGGGAGGAGAAGGGGGAAAAAAAGTTACAGAGAGGAAGGGAGCCAAACCATAAGAGACTCTTAAACACTGAGAACAAACTGAGGGCTGATGGGGGGTGGGAGGGAGGGGAAAGTGGGTGTGGGCATTGAGGGGGGCACCTGTTGGGATGAGCCCTGGGTGTTGTATGGAAACCAATCTGACAATAAATTTCATATTTAAAAAAAAAGGACCCTGGATATGTTGCCCAAATAATTTGGAGGAAACTAAACAGTAAAATGAAGGAGAGAGGGGGGTGACAAAGGCAGGGCAAACCCAGGGCCCTTTGCCCCAGATACACACCCATCCTGAAACCACAGAGGGTCACCTGAAAAAGCAGCCTGTTTCCAGCCTTTCCCTGGGAACATTCCACAGCACGCCAAGCAGCCACACGGAGATGATGTTAGCTCAGTATGTGACAGCGATTAATAGCTTATTTCTCAGATCAGCCTATTAGAAATAATCATGCAGGCACCCGTGGGCCATTAATCTGCACTGGAACCCAACAAGCACAGGCTGCCAGCGGACACGATCCTTAGTGATGCCCAAGGCAGGGGACGCTTGTGCACAGAGAACATTGCTGGAAATGCTGAGAGCCCAAGATGGGGCCCAAGCCACGTCTGGGCAGGGTCACAGGGGACCCAGGGCCTCAGTGACCACAAAAGCCTTATTCTTAAAGGCGGGGATGGCTCTCTATGGAAGCAGCTTCCTGGAACGGTGTGTTGAGAAGGGTTTTGAGGCCGTGTTTAGTTGCGTTTTCTGTCGTGGGTGATGGCAGGCAAGTGAAGGCACGGGTGCCTTGATGTGATGCCCCTGCACTCAGTGACATGCTGAGGGGTGAGAGGAAACCCCCACCCCCACTGGGCAGAGTATTTTATCACTGTTCTTGGATCATTGCCTACACATGGTAATAATGAAAATGGACTATTAGTTGGTTTCATCATTGTTCTTAAATTCTCTACAGACGACGCACAGCCTCACTGCTGCTCAGGGCAGACCACTCCCACTGCCCCCCTGCCACTTGGTACCACGCCCCTGCAGGCAGGGCTGCATTCCTCAGCTGGTCTCCCTAACAGCCCTCTGTGGGGGGGGGGGGGGGGCAGAGGGGGCTCTGACCCCTTCCTTCCCCACCTCCACCCTGACCCAGAGAGCTCCTGACAGTTCAGGAGAAGGATGCAGGGCAGGACCTCCGGGGGAGACCCGAACACAGAGACCATTGAGGGTGAGCCAGCCCCAGACCCCGAAATTCCAGGGTGCTTGCTGGGGTCATTCCAGGGCAAGCCCTCCCTCCAATGCATGGCTGCAAATAGCGGACAAATGAGAGAGAGGGTCTTTCTGGTGGCTTTTTCGAGAGACCCTAGCATGATGATTTCTCTGCCTCATTTCTCTGGGGACAGCAGAGGCCAGCAGCACAAGCCCTTGGGACTTCATGCCATTTCTTCTGGGGGACACCAGTCCCTCCACCACCCAGCATTTTCTTTAGCTGCACACCGGCATTGCTAAGGTGCTCTTAGGTCCCATTCTCTTGGCTTTGGAGCCAGTTCGCCTGTGCCCTCCGTCAGATTGTGAGAGAGCTGGGGAGGGAAGTCTCTGTGCCCCCAGCACTGCTCAGGAGAATCTGCTTAGCTCACTGCCTCCACTGAACCCCAAGATCTCTGACCTGACCAGTACAGTCTCTTCTGAGCCTCTCACCTGGCCCCTTACCTGGCTCCTGATTCACCTGGGCTCAACATCCACGTAGGTCCCAGGGCCCCACCAAGCATCCACACCCATCATCTCTTCAGGCTTGGCTAGGGTACCTTGACTTGCTTCTCCGACCTCACGTCCAAGTTACAGCAGCTGCCCTTTGGGTGCCAACCGAGGACACCTTTGCGTCTTTCCTCTGGGTCCTCTATACAAGCCCACAATGCACAGGTGCATGGCAGGTACAACCAGACCTGCACCAAGCCGTGGTCACGAGGGGAAGTCTGAATTTACCAGGAGGATAAATGAAGGGGCAATTCCTCCCGGGATCAAGGGATATTTGAAAGAACACACCTTCCTCAGGCAACCTGGCTCACATAGAGCTTTTTCTCCCTGTAAGGAGCGCCTGTAGGTGCAATGGTCCCACGGAGACAGCTGTGATCGGCTGATTTTCTAATGTGGCTGAACCTTAGCCAGGACCGGCCTCTGGATACAAGTGCTCCCGGTGACGTTCTTGGCATAGACCATCATTCACATAAACGGTGTCCGTCCCCATCCGCGTGTCCTCATGAGAGGCTCGTTCTGCATTGCCAAACTTCCTGCGGCTGATTTTTTTTTTTTTTTTAAGAATGTCCAAGTGTGTAGGGGCACCTGGGTGGCTCAGGCGGTTAAGTGTCTGACTTTGGCTCAGGTTATGATCTCACGGTCTGTGAGTTCAAGCCCCGCATCGGGCTCTGTGCTAACAGCTCGGAGCCTGGATCCTGCTTCGGATTCTGTGTCTCCCTCTCTCTGCCCCTCCCCCTCTCGCACTCTGTCTCTCTGTCTCTGTGTCTCTCTCTCAAAAATAAATAAACACTAAACAAACAAACAAAAAAGAACGTCCAAGTGTGTGAGTCATAGTTGTGGTTTGGGCGGCTCAGACGTTGTCACCTATGTGGGAACATATGGAAAAGAGAACAGCACCCAACCGTAGCGTCTGCTTCAGCTGTACGATGCTCACACTGCACAAAGAAACAGCCACGCTTCTTCCTTCACCACCCACCGGGATTTCTCCTGTTGATGAACATGTTAATGACCACTAATGACTGATGAGTACTTCACCAAACAGCAACATGGGTCAGGTCATAGGCTGTAGTTCATCAACATGCTTCTCCAATCTCATGTCCCAGGTGTAATGTGATCGGGGTCCCAGATTTCCACTGGTCCTTGGCATTTCCTGCCATCATATCATGGTGGTCCTCGTGTCCTCACCACCTGTTTACTGCGCCAGCCTCCATGGGAACCTGCTTGCTAGACATGAGATACAATGGAGCTCAATAAGTATTCCTTTGGACAAGTCAGAGAAGATATTGCAGGCAAGAGAAATGTCTTAGTTGTATACGTGGACTTCCCAGACAAACCAACTTTAGGGGAAATGTCCTTAATCATCCCTCTCTGTCCCGCAAACACATTGTCAAAGCACCCTTTCTTCAAAGTACCTTTCTCCAAGTCCTACCATCAGCGCATGAGCAGAGGAAGGACATCTGGCTGACCGCAAAAGTGGCTTTCACGGGGAAGGAAGCTCCATTCGGTGAGAAGTCTGAGAAGAAGCTCGTGAGAACTTACCAGAGGACGGGAGGGGAGAGGAAATGGCAGGGCAGCTCAGAAAGGGCTTCTTGTTTTTCTGTCTTAGGTTGCTTTCTGTCCCTTCTCATTGGAAAGAGTAATGGCTTGCCCTTTTTTGCATAAGTCTGAGACAAACGTGGAGTTCTTCAATGAGTTTTCTAAAGCTAGAAAATAATCCACCCGGGGGTGGGGGGGGGGCGGAAATGTAGCCCCAAATGGAGTCCTCTGTAAGTAATAAATCTGCTGCCTATTGTACTCTGTGTTCCTAAAACAAAAGCGACAGTAGCAAGCGATCTTGATTATTGCTGATACATTGTTTAAATATTTCAGCTGGGAGACGCCGTGTGAAGAGAGACCATAGCCAGTCTGACATAAGATTTATTAGAGAAAGTTGGCACAGATATATTTGTAGGGAACAAAATATGTTTGTAGAGACTATTCCAGATTTGCGGTGATTAATAGGGGATCGGACGTGGCGGACGTCAGAGAACCGTCTCCCCGGCAGGTCGAGTCAGAATAGAACATGAACTTCGGCAGCACCAGCAAGGCCCTTAAAAGAATGAAGTTTTCCGAATAGAACGAAATGAATACCGCACACAGTGTTTCCACTCAAAAAAGCGCCCGACTGTTAGTTAAACACTGACTCACTAATGGGGTTTCGAGCCAGGAGGCATTCACGGGGCTTGGCACAGGCAGGGGCTCCCGGAGACCCTGCAGAGGTGGATGCCAGACATTGGAGATTTATCTTTGCTCCTGGGCGGGAGGGGGGACGGGTGGCCTGGGACTCTGCCCTCGGGGTGCATCTTCTCTGTCGGCTGAGTCCAGGGGCCTCTTTCTCCGGAGGTTAGGGCTGGTGAGACCCTAGCCAACAGTGTCTTGTCTGAATTTGAAGGCGGATTCTGATGGTAACCAACAATAAGTATTGATGGCTCACATACTTCTGGGCAAAGAATCTGGTTGTTGGTTTTGTTTTTTTTTTAATGTTTATTTTTCAGACAGAGACAGAGCATGAATGGGGGGAGGGGGTCAGAGAGAGAGGGAGACACAGCATCTGAAACAGGCTCCACACTCTGAGCTGTCAGCCCAGAGCCCGACACGGGGCTCAAACCCACGGACCGAGAGATCATGACCTGAGCCGAAGTCGGACGCTCAACCGACTGAGCCACCCAGGCGCCCCTGTTGTTGTTGTTTTTAAGTTTTGTTTATTTATTTTGAGAGAGAGAGTGAGAGAGAGAGAGAGTGGGAGGAGGGTAGGGACAGAGAGAGAAGGAGAGAGAGAATCCCAAGCAGGCACAGTCAGCCCAGAGCCCGATGTGGGGCTCGAACACACGAACCATGAGATCGTGACCTGAGCCGAAAGCAAGAGTCAGACGCCTAATGGACCGAGCCCCCCGGCACCTGAGAATCTGGTTGTTTATCCACAGGGCTACGAGGAGCTCCCTTGAGCTGGCAGACCTGTGGGTGAGCGTTCCCTGCACACCTCCCTGCACACTTGCAGCAGCATTGGGAAATGCAGCCGCATGCAGAGACCCCTCCCACCTGGGAGCTGTCGCCCCCCCGCCCCCCTCCCCTCCTCTCCCCTCCCCACAAGTGCACCAAGGCTCTCCAAGGAGGCGAGGGTGGAGGGATGAGCGTCCTCCCGGGCACTGCCCATCTGCCTCTGTGAGCCGGAGTTGGCTGGAAACAGCAGCCTGATTAATAAAACTCACGAGTAGAACCCGAGGTCGACACTCACAGGCTCCCAATAAACAGCCCGTAGATTGAATCTCATGGCCCCAAAAGGGTGAGCTTTGGCCGAAGGCACCGAGGCACTAATGAAGACTCCCCCTGCCTGCCGCTCCTGTGGGGTGGGTGGGGGCTCGGGTGGGAGTTACATTCTGCTCAGGAGCGGAGGCTGGTGGGATTTCCAGGCTCCCCAGTTTGTTGCCATGGAGAAGGAGTTGGATGGCTTTAATACAGCTGTGCGGATGTCTCCCCCGAGACGTGCCATGACAAGTTGGACTGGATGTAGCAAATGAGCAGCTATAATCTTCAAACTGTATGAATAAGTGATTGATTGGGCATGGGGGCTGTAAACAGCACTCTGTGTTCTGGCAGCATGGGGCCCAGCAAAATGAGATAATCAGTCTGGGAGAGACACACACAATGCAGCCAATGGTTCCCAGCAAGCTTCCGTGGTGCAGCATCTTGGGCCTGGGGAGTCTGCCCGGAGCTAATGACCACCTTCTGCAGGCCCCGAGGACACCAGGCCACTCCAGGTCCCAGCTGGCTCTTAGCCCACGTCTGCTTAATCCCGCCACGTGTGGCTACTGGTGCTTTTTAAATAAAGGCATCCGTCCGCCCCTCCCCACCAGCTCCTCAGCCAAGTGCGCTGGGCCTCCCTGGAGGAGAAGGCTGGGCGTTGGGGGCTGCGGGAATCCACAGAAATGTGAGTCTCTGGGACCTCCTGGCAGGGCTTTCACTGGGGGAGCTCTTCCCTGCCACCTGGGGACTCCTTATCCCCCAGCCAGACCCAAGTGGAGGAGCAGGACATTCCATGCACAGGCCGGAGTGACCCACGACCTGTGCCAGCCAGGGACAGGGCACTGTAAGTCTGGCCGGTTACAAGTGAACCTTCAGGCAGGCACCCGGGACTGGGCCAGCAGGAAGCTGATGACGACAGAGGAGAGAGAGCAAACAGGGAACACGGACCAGGACTCAGTACTTGCCACGGCTCCCAGGGATCTCCTCTTCCGTTCCCGTGTGTGGTTGTATTAGCCACTCCTTTTATGTTCCGTATTCTGCTGCTCTGACGTCTTGGGGCCCCTTGCTGACCCTGGAGGCCTGCCTCTCTCGGGGCCGGCCCATTCCCAGAGACACTCACCAGCTCAGTTGTGAGCAAGTGCTTCCAAATTCAAACCAGCCAATGCAGAGCGCACATCCCATCACTTTCTCCATCAGCTCTCAATGCCAGCTTACCACCCGCCTGCTCTGAGCACCTCAGGGCACATACCGGACAACTAGGGATATCCTGGAGCCCATTGAAATTATTCAAACTAGCCAGTCCTACACCTGCTCACCCTCATCCGCTCCCTCCCATGGAAACCACGTTTTTTTTCCTTCTCCCTTCTGCTTCCTCATCAACCCTGGTGCTTCCCTGTGTGGCCCTGGACGGCACGATGTGGCCTCCCTGCCTTAGTATCTGTGAGCATAACAAGCCATCTTTTCAATGGCAGTAATTCTCTGATCTGGTGGCCTTGCCATACTTAAATAATAACAAAACCCATGTGTTAAAACAGTGGTGCGGAGAGACTCTATCCTGACCCACTTTCCGCCTGATCTCCTCCTGAGGTTACATGTTGGGGTTACATCCCCCAACTCCCAGGCCCCACAGTCAGCTGGGGCCATGTTACTGGCCAGGGGGAAATGGGCAGCCGTCTCATTGCTGGGCAGAGCCCGTACTGGCTGGTGGGAAACCCCCCGGATGTGTCTGTTCCCTCTGCCACTGTAGTGAAGCTTCCATCAGACTGCGTCCCAACACAGGCCACAGATGACAGACACAAAGAGTCACCTGGACTCCCAGAAGATTACCTATGAGCAGATATTGACTTTTGTTGTGCCGGGTCTCTAGTTTGAAGCTGTCTTTCACTGCACTATAGCTCATCCTAACAGTAGAGACAGATCACTACTAATCAATTAATTCCTTGTAACTTGAGTTAGTTCCAGTGGGTCTCCGTACTTTGCATTCAAAACACCCCTGCTCAGAAAACCACACTCAGCAGGCACTAGGTCATGATGTTTGGGGCAGAGTGGAGGGGGCAGCTGCTGCTGCTTTGGGGTCACGGGTACGTAGCTGGGTAGTTATGTTCCCTTTTGTTCCACCTGTAATATGGGATGCTGTCTCCAAAGCTCTGTGTGTGTGTGTGTGTGTGTGTGTGTGTGTGTGTGTGTGTGTTGTGATAGTTCTGTTTGACAGACAGTAACTCATCTTGCTACCATTGTGATTACCATCAGTATCAGTATAGCCAGTGTCACCCATATCACCCATAATACAGGTGAGAGATAACAACCAGGACCATCCACTATAACACAGGTGAGATATAATGATGCCTGGAGCCAAGGAGGAAGCTATGTGGCTTGGCAAACAGGTAACATTCTGGATATATTTTGAAGATGGCAGGCGACAGAGATTGTATTTTCCCAAGTCAGCCACGTCAATACATGCCTCCCACGATTCTGCAAAGTGCCTTGGCGACCCACGCTCCATCCAGAGCCAGAGGCTAATTCCCATCCCCTTGAATGTGGGTGGGCTCTTGACCACTCTATCCAATAGAGCACAGCAGAAGCGATGCTGTGCAAACCCTTGGCTGGGTCCAAAAAGATGATGCATCTTTTTCCTTGCTCGCTGGAACCTTCCACTCGGAGCCTTCTGTGGCCATGCATGAATCTGACCGTTCTGAGGCCGCTGAGCTGTGAAGAAGCTGAGCCACATGGAGAGGGCACAGATGGGCTCTGGTCCGTGGTATAACCTTGACTCACCCTCACGAGACACCAGACGTGATAGTGAAGACGTCTCTAGAGGACCCCAGCCCCCAGCCTTCGGGTCACCCCGCTGAGGTCCCAGGTAACATGTAGCAGAGACCAACTGTCCCCACTGTGCTCTGTCCCAACACTTGCACAGAATCCATGAATGTATCAGAATGCTTGCCCTTTTAAGGTAATCCAGGAGGGCAGTAGTAGTCATGCAGCCATAGAAACTGGAATGAAGATAAAGCCAACAGGATGTGCTCACAGGCTGGACAGGGGGGATACGATCCAGAGGCTAATCACTCAAGGCTTGATTTCATCTTACATTGAGATGATAGACATCCAAGGAGAGGTTCCAACCGGGCCGTTGCATAGAGCATTTTACGACTCAGAACTAGAGTCTAACAACACTGCAGGTCAATGTCAGGAGACGGGTGTACAAAGCCATGGGATGGGAGGTCACTTAGAAATCAGGTGTGGCTAGAGAAGAGGTCAAGGTCCCGGTTCTGGGTATCTATCCAACGTAAACGCGTATATACATTCACCAAAGAAATTCCCACAAGAATGTAACAGCAGCACTATTTGTAATGGCCCAAAACTGGAAACGATACAACAGTCCATCAACAACAGAATGAATAACTAAATCATGGCATGTTTTCACAACAGTGAAAAGAAAATCTATTGCTACCTAGAGGAACGTGGGTTAATCTCACAGACGGGGATTTAAGGCAAAAAAAAGCCAGACAGAAAAGTGCAGTGTATACTTTATAGTTATTTTTATATAAAGTTTTTATAAAATTAGGCAAAGCAATCCGATGATTATGGAGATGAGAGGTGGTAGGGAGAAGGGGTGGTGATGGCTGGGAGGGGATGCAGAGCAGCTGCAGGGGTGCTGGAGATGCTTCCTGCGGTGCTCACACAGGTGTGTTCCCTTCATAAACATTCATCACGCTGCACCATTCGTACACTTTAATGCATATGTTATATTTCCCTCTAAAAAGCTTACAAAAACGCTCCCATATTCTCCATGCAGGTGGCCCCATGCCTCACATCAGGATTTTCAGCAACAAAGCTGGAACTAGAGGCAGGTCTATTCTTTCAGTCTGAACACCTATTTAACCAGAATCTCCCTTTTCCAGGACTCAGCTTTCTGCTTAAGAGAGTTTTTTTCCTTTACTCGTCTGAACTCGGCAATAGCAAGGTCCCAGACCCTATAAATAAAGTGCTTCTCCCTTTCAACAAGGTCAGTAGTCCCTGCTCTGTGGTCTTGTAACACCACTGCTGATTAAAATTCATTCAGCTGAGAATTAAGTACAATTGATCACGCATCGCTGCATTTCCATAAGACATTTTTCATTTGTATGAATGCCTTAAGATTGATCAAAATGAGATATTCATTAAAGAATTCATAATGAAAGTTTCAAGATATGTGCAATAGACATAACTTTACCCCACGTCTTTATCACACACCTGGTTTTGGTGTGTGGGTGGAGTCCCATCGGTGAAACCCAAGAGGAAGGGGCCCAGCCAGGGTCACACCTGGGGGGTGAGCTGGCTTAAAAGGAAAAGACATGATGGTTTTGTGTCTGATGGTTTACAACACTTGAAAATTCAGAAAATAAAACATAACCTCCCCCCCCCCACCGCCACCAACACATTTAGTGGGGAAATTACCAGATGTGCAGCCAAGAGCCCTGGGTCCAGCCCTGAAAAGTACAAACGTCACCTCCTGAAGGAAGCTGTCCCTGACCATCTCATCTAATTTCTCACTAACGTCTGTGGTGTTAGCATGAGCTGAGGATAAAAGAGGCTTAATGTTAACATGAACAGGCTGTGTAGACAAGCAGGAGTCAGCCAGAAGTCTCCCCCATCCCCACACCCAGACACCTGCACACAGGCATCTCCTCTGCTCACCCTGCTGGTCCAGTAATGGGTCTGGACACTCCTACCAGTACCAGTCATCTGACACCACTCCCAGCCCAATCATCTCACGTAAAGTCACTCGGTCTACATTCCTCTCCAATTTTAAAAGCTGGAGGAATGGGCATCTTCAAGAACCAAATGTTCCTCTTGGCTCAGGGAAGCTCAGATGTTAAAAGAAACAAATGTGCCTTCCCATAAATGTCATGATGAGTTTATGACTCTGGAGAGATGGGTTTCAGAATCCTATCCTTCTTCTGTGCCATCATCGAGATCAGCCTTTGTGATCCATGAGACCAGCATCAAAAGGGACTGCGTTGAGGTAACCTTAATTTTCCATTCCGTCCCTGGAGTCTTTAGGCCACAAGTGGTGACAAAGTTTCTCAAATCACTTCTGAGCAACGTGATAGTTGCACTAGTTTGCTTGTTTGTTTTCATTGCTGTGGTTGTTACTCGAGGATCTTCAAGAAGCCCTGACGATTGGGGGAAGGGTCCTGGACCCTAACCTTCCAGAAAAATAGATGGAAAATAAAGGAAGAAGGGAAGGAAGGAAGGAAGAAAGGAAGGAAGGAAGGAAGGAAGGAGAGAAAGCAAGCAAGCTGGCAAAGAGGGACGTAAGGAGGGAGGGAGGGAGGGAAGGGAGAGCGAGGGAAGAAGAGAGGAGTAGATATTCCTAGGGACATGGTAGGGGGTCAAGCCCTTTTTGTCTTATTAGGTAGGAATTTCTCTCAAAGCATATTAGAAAAAAAAAAAACAACATGTAACTAGAACTCCAAACCAGTGATGTGATAATACTGTTGCTTAATATAAAAAATGGGTTGATTTAACAATCACTTAAAGGAAGACTTTAATGAAGCAAGCACTCAGGTGCTTGGATGTGGTGGTCATCTTGGTGGCCACACAGCAATGTCTGAGATTTTGGAAAGCACCAAGGTGCTTGCTTGCTCTCTGTCCCCCACCCTCTCTCCTTCTCTCTCCATATTTTCTGAGAATTTTTGTTATGATGATGAAGATACACACCACACCCTTGGTCTTTGGAGGAACTCATACAAGAGTAGGGTGCCCGGGAGACCTGGAGGTCCATAGCCAAGTTCCCGAGAACCTAATACGGCCATGGACACACCAAACAGGAGGTGGTAACTTCTGTCTGGAGGGGCTTCAGCCTCTTAGCATTCACTTGGCCACCTGACCTTCTCCCACCCCAACCCCACCCCAACCCCACCCCAACCTTCACCAAAAGTTGCTTTGCCAAGCACTCATAGGGTTCTAAAGGGAAGGTGTCACTGAGCATGTCTGTTTTGGGTGATCAATATGGCACCTGACGGGGACCTCAGATGGGGCTGCAGGGAAGTCATAGGAAATACTACTGGAGATTTTACAACTTGCTTTTTCCTGGATAGCTCAGGATGACGGGATAACACTCTTCATGGGACATTTGTGAGCAGGCTCGGGAAAGCAGAAGAGTGCACATGTGGTGGCCAGGATTCCTTCTGGAATAATGATTTGATTTCATGATCCTTGGATTTCCCCTTTAAATTTTTTTTTTAACGTTTATTTATTTTTGAGACAGAGAGAGACAGAGCATGAATGGGGGAGGGGCAGAGAGACAGGGAGACACAAAATCGGAAGCAGGCTCCAGGCTCCGGGCCATCAGCCCAGAGCCCGACGCGGGGCTTGAACTCACAGACCATGAGATCGTGACCTGAGCTGAAGTCGGACGCTTCACCGACTGAGCCACCCAGGCGCCCCGGATTTCCTCTTTAGAAAAAAAAAAAAGGATGCACACAGATAAGATTTGTCCAGACTGATAGCGCATTTTCTTCCGAACATCAGTCAGTAGTCCGTGCACTTCCATTCTCCTTACACAAAAGATTCTTTCTCTGTTTCAAAGTCACCTGTGCGTCAGCAGTTCAGAGCTGTATCTGGCAAGCGTTGATAACGTGCGGCATGCCGGGCCCCCCTGTGTGGAGCGTGCACTAGTTAAATATGTTAGAAGAGATTATGATAGTTTCGACAATACTTCTAAGAGGCTTATGTCTCTGTTTTACCTCTCGCCAAACATCTGTTACAAGGATTTAGATAAGACGTCTCCGGAATGATGTCATAACCTGCACACCTACCATCTCCCCTTCCTGGTCCCCCCTGGGAAAAGAGAGATGACTTCAGTGCAGAAGACTCAGATTTGTGTCAGGTGTTAGGATCTCACACCACATAAAGAAGTTTGGCCACGTGACAAAGGCTAACGTACGATGATGCCTGGAGCTGTCAGTAAACACTCAGATAAGCCCATCCTTAGCCAGGGCACACCTGGGCACACCTGCAGTGCCCTCTAATTGTGGGCAAGCACCCCCACGTGCCCTGGGCTTGGCCATGTGACATGCTTTGGCCAATGACATGCTACTAGATGGCCCACAATCCAAGTCCTGAAAACATTTTAGCCATTGGACTGGTCGGCTCTAGAAGTATGTAATGTCCCTGGTATCTTGTTGCCCTCAAGACGAGGGTGGGGACATTGGAGACCTGCCAGCCAAGCCTAGTGTAGACACAGGTGAGCCCAATGCAACCCAGAACTGCTGTGTCAGAGAGGTTTCTGCAGAGAAACAGAGCCAGTAGGATATATAAAGATAGGATAGGTAGAAACATACATATTCCTAGCTATAATATATATATGATTTATAATTTATAATTATATATGTTTATAATATAATGTAATATATGTAAATCATTTCTGCATATATACAGGGAGAGATTTATTACAGGGAATTGATTCGTGCCAGGGTGCCCAGATGGCTCAGTCAGTTTAATGTCCGGCTCTGGATTTCAACTCAGGTCATGATCTCACGGTTTGTGAATTGGGGTCCCGCATCAGGCTCTGCACTGGCAGCAGGGAGCCTGTTTGGGATTCTCTCTCTCTCTCTCTCTCTCTCTCTCTCTTTGCCTCTCCCTTTCTCTCAAAAATAAACAAATAAGCATAGCCCCATAAAAAGCTGCAGAAATCTGGTGGTAAAGTTCAGTTGGAGTGTGAAGGTCTGAAACCAGGAGCAGAGGGGGCAGGAGAAAACCCACGTGCCAGCCTAGCAGAAAGGCAGAGAGAAAATACAACCCCCCCCTCTGCCGTACTATTTGCTTCAGGCCCTTGGTGACTTCGATGATGCCCACCCCCATGTAGGAGGGCACTGCTTTACCCAGTCTATGATTCCAACGTTCATCTCATCCAAAACACCCCCACAGACACACACCAGCTATCTGGGGTTCCCGCGGCTGGGCCAAGTTGACGCTTGAAACTAACGGTCACACCCGCCCATCCCCACAGCGCAGCAAGAACAATGTGCAGGCTTCACCGCGTGCCCCTGAGGTCTGGTGGCTGTCCTGTGGCTGAACGGAGCGATGATTGCTGGAAGTGATGCGGGACCCCACACCGGACGGGCTCTGTCCTCAGTGCTGTAAATGCCCTCGCTGGATATTCACATCAGCTCTGTCAGACGAATGTGATTTTCAGTGCTGTTACAGATGGGGAAACAGAGGCACGGATGGGTTAAATCGCCGGTCCAACGCCATGTGGCAGGTATGTGGTAAAGCAAGAGTTTAGAGCAAGGAAACGCACTGTGGGATTTGCTGGCTCCTCTATCATATAGCGCTGTGCCACTGTTACTATGGCCTCTAGTAACGATAGTAACATTACTGACAGTGCTAATACTAATACTATTAGCATAACATTACCGACACTATTGGGGTGCCTGGGGGGCTCAGTCGGTTGAGCGTCCGACTTCGTCTCGGGTCATGATCTCACAGTCCGTGGGTTCAAGCCCTGCATCGGGCTCTGTGCTGATGGCTTACAGCCTGGAGCCTGTTTCAGATTCTGTGTCTCCCTCTCTCTACCTCTCCCCCCACTCACTTTCTGTCTCTCTCTTCTCAAAAATAAATAAAAACAGGGGCACCTGGGTGGTTCAGTTGGTTAAGTGTCAGACTTGGACTCAGGTCATGATCTCACGGTTCGTGGGTTCAAGCCCTGCATTGGGCTCTGTGCTGATGTCTCACAGCCTGCTTCAGAGTCTATGTCTCCCTCTCTCTCTGACCCTCCCCCATTTGTGCTCTCTCTCTCTCTCTCTCTCTCTCAATCAAAAATAAATAAACATATAAAATAAAAAAAATTGCTAACACTATTACTATACTATTAGCAGTACTACTAATGCTACTATTACTAGTGAGGTATTCATAGATTATCAATCCAATCTAAGCAGAAGAACTACTATCTTGTGGCTTAACGTGGCACAAATTGTTGTACATGGACAAGGTAAGGCTTCCTTTCCCTCTAAGTCAGCATGGTCACTCTTCTGCTAGTTTGTAAACCTCTAAATGGCGCCCCCAGGATCATACAGCAGGGCTGGCACACAGCAGACACTTAATAAATGATTACAGAGTGATTGGACAACCGTACCCAGAGGGTGGGATTAAGGCAAGCCTTGTGATGGTTTACAAAATAAAATCAAGGTTCTCCACCGAGGGTAGGACTAGAGGGAGGCCGATGGGACATCTGGGGTGCTCATTCCCAGGATCGACCGTGCACCTGCTACACTCCAAGAGCGAGCAGCCCTCTTCTCTGCCCAGGGAGCCCCAGCCGGCTCTGTCCAGGGTCCACACTTACTCATCCATGTGAATGGACAGCCCACAAACACACAGTGGTCTGAATAACCTTTCTTCCTTGATTTGGGAATGCGTCATCTGCTGTAAATTTCCATTCCCGGAATATCTCATGACAAGTGGATTAGGAGGTGGTCTACCAGCTGGCTGAAAATAAGAAGTGAGCTTATGTTTCAGAGCTGCAGCTGACCTACAGGTGGGTAATCCAACACAGATAACCAAGAGAGGCTGCTCTTAAATATCCACCCCAAGGTGGTTTTCCGTGGCAAACTCAACTTCCTTTTACTGTAAATATTTGTGTTTACCCTTTTACAAAGGACACACCCCCAGCTGATGAGAGATGGACCTTATTTATTTTTTTTTTAATTTTTTTTTCAACGTTTATTTATTTTTGGGACAGAGAGAGACAGAGCATGAACGGGGGAGGGGCAGAGAGAGAGGGAGACACAGAATCGGAAATAGGCTCCAGGCTCCGAGCCATCAGCCCAGAGCCCGACGTGGGGCTCGAACTCACGGACCGCGAGATCGTGACCTGGCTGAAGTCGGACGCTTAACCGACTGCGCCACCCAGGCGCCCCTCGTTTAGTTATTTTTTTTTTTCAACGTTTATTTATTTTTGGGACAGAGAGAGACAGAGCATGAACGGGGGAGGGGCAGAGAGAGAGGGAGACACAGAATCGGAAACAGGCTGAGATGGACCTTATTTAATCTCTAAACATGTCTTCAGGGAACCTAGTTGAGTTTATAAGGTGATTTAGTTTGCTTTCCATTTCATGGTGCCGAACACCCAGAAGAGTGCTGTTGTCATTTAATGAAAAGGAAGGGAGATGCTCACACGTGTACAATAAAAACTGATGACTTCACGGAGAAGTCCACAGATCCAAATGGAAACGCGGTGGCCGTCCGGCAGGGTTAAGAGTGGAAAACCACACTGCGCTGAGCGGCTGGCTTCCTAATGAACCCACCCCTTTCTTCCTGCTCTAAAGTGCCCTCTGGGGGAGAAGCACCCCAGGACCGTGATGCATGGTCCACAAGAAGGACCATTCTCCAGAGAAAGAGTGAGCTTTCTGGAAGGGACAGTCAAGGAACACATTCTCAGCTGGGCTGTTTGGTGAAGGGAGATCGATGTCACTTGTAATAGGAGAAAACCAGGGGAAGGTGCTATCCAGCCTGTCGATGGGGGTCGTCTGCAAGGCAAGGTGATGTGTCCCTTACAAGCCCCTCCCTCAGGAACTGCTTCTCTTCTCTTCGTCCGGTGTTGGCATTCAGGTCTCTCTTCACACCTTGGCTGCCTTCTTGACTGGGAAGGTTCTAAACCCAACTCTGGGACCCCAGAATTTTCCACCACTCATGCCAGAGCAAAGCCTACTGAACTGCATGGCATAAAAATAGCTTCTATTTTGAATTTTAATGACATAGAAGGCCTTTCTGAGATACAGCCTCTGAGGAAGCAATACTGGGCTGGAGGTTCAATATGGCCCCAGCTACATAAACCTGGCTGGTGAGAACAGAATTCAGTCAGCAAAACAGTAGCACCGATCACTCCTGCGGTGGGGCGGGGGGGGGGAGGGTAAGGAGTAGGGGGGTATTATGGCTTTTGTTCCCTTTTTACATTATGTTTTTAAGTTTATTTATTTATTTTGAGAGGCAGAGTGCAAACATGGGAGTGGCAGAGAGAAAGAGAGAGAGAGAGAGAGAGAGAGAGAGAATCCCAAGCAGGCTCTGCAATGTCAGTTGAGGAAACTGCCTCTGGGCTCGAACTCACGAGCTGTGAGATCATGACCTGAGCCGAGATCAAGATTCGGAGGCTTAACTGACCGAGCCCCCCAGGCACCCCTACTTTTTACATTATTTTAAGAAAGTTAAAACTCCACCCCCGCCCACCACCACAATTAGCTTCTAAGAACTTTACAATCCCAAACAGTTACGCAATACTCCAAGGGTATTTAAAGAAAGAAAAAGGGCTCACTGGCATTCGGGCCAAAAAACCCCCCGCCTTTGCCCTACCAGGTCTTCAGGTTGGACATCGGAGGCACCCTGTTCCTGCCCTGTTCATGTTCCCTTGTAAGAGAAGTCACCTCACCCAGAGCACCAGAGATGGAGACCCAGAGGGACTGAGACGGTCGTCAGCTGACGATGTCAGGACAGATGCTCTGCTGATGCTCCAAGAGGCTTCAAGGGCAGGAGCCGTGACAGGAGGACCACGGCAAGCCTGAGACCTGCACCCTGTGGAGGTGAGGAAGAGGAACTGTCGATGCTGGTGGGGGACAAGGAACCAGGCAGAGACCAGCAGAGAGTCCAAGAGAGACGAGGGCCAGACCACGCTACTGCTGGGTCCCGGGTCACGAACCCAGCCAGGACACCTGTTCATTAAAAGTTCCTGCAAATTGGAAACTAGAGAAAGAACCACTTGGGGACTTATGGGGATTGAAGGCAAGAGGTTCTTCTGGGGGTCAGGGGCCTGTCCAGCCCAGCCCAGCACGCTGCTCACACCAGCCCTCTGGTGGTTAACTGGCCAGGAGTTCTAGGGGGTCAGCGCAGGCTGAAGATATACTGTAGGAAGAGAACTCCCATCCCATGTGAGTGGACGCCTGGTGTGGGAGGTCACAAGGCCCTGCTTGGTGAGAAGCAGCCCGTGCACAGGCTGTGGTCTGACCACACAGGCAAACCCCGAAGAGAGGCCAGGTGCCCCACACGGGAGTGAGCCTGGGCCTCCCTCAGTGTGAATCCGCAGCTCTGCTCTTGAGGACCCCAGAGCTGTCCCCTCTCCAGCGTGTCTGACAATCTGAGCGGGACGGGGGGTGGGGGGTTCCCTCCAGGCAGGACACCCATTTAGGGGCGCTTTGCCCACAGCGGTTCTGTGACTCTTGTCCTTGGAACAGTGTGCTTTTCTGGCCCGTTCTGTGAGATGCCCATCTGGAAGTGCAAGGGAGAGCCCACCTTCCGGCCTCACACAAATCGCAGGGCTACTGCTGTTCGTGAAACTTCTCAGACAGTCCCTTCTCCGTCTGCACCTCCCTCGCTTTTGATACGCATGTTGGTCACAGGCTGCACACTTCCAGGTACGGGGCGAACGGGTCCTGGGAATGTGGCATATACCACGGGGGCCACGGGGGACGATGCTGCATCGGATGCATGAAGGATGCCACGCGAGCGGGTGCCGAAGGGTCCCACCACAATAAAGACTGGTGACCATGCGAGGGGCGGGCTGACACCCCACCTTACCCTGGCGATCATTTCACGGCACATTCATGCATCACATCATGTGTACGCCTTAAACTGACAGTCTGATCTGTCAATTGTATCTCAGCAAAGCTGGGGAGGCAACTCTCTGTGCTCCCACCCACTCCTCCCACGTCCTGCCCTCTGCTCGCTGGCCCAGGTCCTTCCCAGGCTGGCAGAGTTCACTGCTCCTCCAACATTAGGCCCCACCTTTCCCGCTTCCAAGCATTTGTGTGCACCCGTCCTGCCTCCCAGAATGCCCTTCCTGCATTCCACGCCTACGGAGACCTTTCTGTCCTCCCAGAACCACCGCGAAATCTGTGCCTTGTCCATGCAGCCCCTCCCTGGGGCAGTGCGGCATCCCGCTAAGACCTGCATGGCACTGGGCTCCTTTCATGACACACCTGATTCCTCCTGATGCTTTCCAAAGGTGGCTGCGATGAAGTGAAAACAGGATCTGCAGGCAAAAGCCTCCGTCTGAGTCACAGATACACCGAGTGCTTCACCAGAGCACTCATGGTAATGACCGTTCTCCTTTTAGCCCCGTCCACGCCATGCTGGGCACCGGTCAGAGAATCCTGCACGTATTAACTTAATTAGTCCTCCCAACACTCTGGCAGGAGGGAGATGGTACCTGCTCCCGCCTTGCAGGTGGGATGACCAAGGCACAGAGAGGTTAGGAACCTTGCCTAAGGTTGCACAGCCGGAAGCGGGGACTGGCTCCCACACGCGGGTGAGGCTCTGGCACAACTATGCCTCCGTGAGCCGGGTGGGGTCATCGTCAACCTCTCCGACTGAAAGCATCTCTCCGCAAAAGATGGACAAAATAAACTCCACCAGTTCCCCTGGGGTCTGCTACTGTCCCACTCATGTTTGGTAAAGTAGGTAAAGCATGGGTCACCACTTGGAATGGCACACTGTGACAATGGCCACCGTGGAGATGTGCTTTTGAGTAGAAATGGGGCATGTGGATGGAAAACGATGATCACGATCACATATGTTGGTGAAAATGGCCACCGCTGACCAAGCATCTGCTCAGGCACCGGGCCAGGAGGTCCTCAGATTAGGGGCGGGCAGAATTTTCTATAAAGAGCCAGATGGTAACGATTTTAGGTTTCGTGGGTCAAGAGGCAAATTCGAGAATATCGTGTATGAACTTAGATACCACAAGAGAAAACAAATTGCCACAAACCTTTATTGATGGATAGTTTAATAATTACCTACCGCATAATGTGATAATACAAATATTATATAATTGTATAATGGTGATATCAAAAATAATATAATGAAATTCTTGTTTCTAAGATAATGTTGTGTTTAATTGGGGTTACAGCTGGTGATCCCTTTTGTCAAATCTGTTGCAAATGTTCACATAGGAAAAACCGTTCTCAGCTTTCGGGTGGTACAAAAATAAGCCATGGCCTGCATCTGGCCTCCTGGGCTATTGTGCAAGTGTCCTGTGGCTGCTGAAACAACTGCCACAAACTTAGCGGCTTGAAACAACACAAATTTATATCATCTTCCCGTTCTGAAGGTCAGAAAGCCAAATGGGTCAGGGTACCTGAATGGCTCAATCGGTTAAGCATCCAACTTCAGCTCAGGTCACAATCTCAAAGTCTGTGAGTTCGAGCCCCACGTCGGGCTCTGTGCTGATGGTGCAGAGCCTGCTTGGGGTCCTCTTTCCCCCCTCTCTCTGTCCTTCTCCTGCTTGCTCACTCTCTCTCTCTCTCTCTCTCTCTCAAAATAAGTAAACATAATAATAATTTTAAAAAGGCCAAACGGGTCTCACTGGGCTAAAATCAAGGGGCCACAGGGCTGTGCTCAGTGTTTCTGGAGGTCATGGAAGGGAATCCCTGTTCTTTCTTTTTCCAGCTTCCAGAGGAGACGACATGGGGCCCACCCGGATAATCCAGGATCAGTCCAGGACGAGAATCCAGGATCGTCTCCCCAGTTCAAGGCCCCCAAACACATCTGCAGAGTTCCTTTTGCCAGGACAAGTCACTTGCCCACAGGTTATGGGGTCGGGACACACTCATGCCTGGGAACACCATTGTTCTGCCTCCCACTCTGGAGTCGGCCAATGTCTGCTTTTTGCTCACTGATGCTCATTAGACGCCACGTGGAAGACAAAGTGATAGTCACGTTACCAATGAGAAACTGAGGGCTCTGAGTCAGGTCTCAGAGTCTTGGTTTTCGTTCCCCACCATCACTGTCTTAGCAGCTGTTTAGATTCCACATGGAAAGCCCTGGAAGGGTAAGGACCACCCCTCGCCTGCAGCACTCGGTGAGAGCAGCTGCTGATCAGGATGTTTCCAATATATATTCTCAAAGCAAATCGATTCATCCATCATGTAACATGTCCAAGGTCTGAAGAATCAAGTAGAAAGTTTGACTGGAGAATGAAAATTTTCCTACTGGCGTTTGGAAGTGGGACTATGCAGAGAGGGCAGTGATTCTGTGAAGGCCCCATTATTAAAGCCGCTAACCCCCAGCAGTGCAGGGCCAGCCTGGCCTGGGGGACCCGCCCCACAGTGCTAGGCATCGTGTGGCTTGAGGGGCCTGCACGCACTCTCCAGACCCAGTGGTCACTGTGCTACTGTCTGCCCGCCATCCATTCAGTGGGATGTCTTTCTTCCTAAACTCTTTCTGTGTGCCTTGCGCACCGTGCGTCTGTCCCGGCCAGAAGGTAAGAGTCAAGTGACCAGGAAGCTCGTCCGTCTGGGTCTCTGCTGTTCTTCCAGCTCCTAGAACAGTGCCTGGCACTTAGGATGTGCTTAATAAATATTTGTTGGAAGAACGAATAAATGAATGAATGAATATGAGGCCTCTTCTTCCCAATTAATCCTGACACAGTTATAGAAACTCCCTTCTAACCAAATGCAGTATAAATGTCCCTGGGAGAGGTAATACTTTAAAAAGTCCTCAGTCTTGGGGTGCCTGGGTGGCTCAGTCGGTTGAGCATCCAACTTCGACTCAGGTCATGATCTCACGGCTCGTGGGTTCAAGCCCTGTGTCGGGCTCTGTGCTGACAGCTCAGAGCCCAGAGCCTGCTTCTGATTTTGTGTCTCCCTCTCTCTCTCTGCCCCTCCCCTGCTCATGCCCTCTCTCTCTCTCTCTCTCTCTCTCAAAAATAAATAAACATTAAAAAAAATTGTTTAAACTCCTCAGTCTCCCCTGGGTGTGTAAATTCTAGAACCTCCCCGGGGTACGTGGGAAGTGGGCAGTGGTCCGGGAACTAGAAGTGGGTTGCGCCCAAAGGGGAGTTGTTACTACTGCTGAGGACTGGCCCTGCCTTTGGTCTGCCCTCTGCTGCCTGCACCCTGTTTGGGCTGACACAGCACCAGCACAGGGAGAGTCTCTCTTGAGAAAGGAGCAGCTACCACCAGGTCTTGTGTTAAATAAGAAGGAAGAGCAGAGATCCTGCTCTGCTGGACAGAATTGAGGGGAAGAACCATTCAAACAAATCTCCCCAGGTGACACGGCACGTCCCATTTGTGGAGAGATTATAGGCACAGAGTTCTTTCATCTGTAAAGCTCCTTTCGAGCGGACTGTCACTAATGTTACTATTTTGTGCATGAGTAAATGGAGGCACAGAGAAATTAAGAACATGTGCCTGAGACCAAATATCCACAAGAAGATGCTATGTTGGGGGCACAGTGGTTGTGCAGGGGTCCCCATCAGGTGCGGGGGCAGAGGTGAGGGGAGCCCTCTCCCTGGCCAGAGAGCTCCAGGTGCACCAGGCCGTGTCCCCAGACATGTGTCATGCTTACGCTTCCTGTGATATGTTCATGCCACCTGAACTATCATTTTCTTAATAAGTTTACTTCACTCACTATTCTTTGAAGGAGAATGTGGGTATCATTGCCGTCTATGGAAGACTGTTACCACTTCACATACATGAAAGGTAGCTACAAAAATAAACACGATGAAAACAAATGATCAGACTTTTAAAAATGCTTCCCTGTGAAGCCCCGATAATCATCTCAGTATGGATGACCGCTCATAGAAATTGCAGGGCTTTGAAAGCAAAATCTCTTGCATGTGACGACAAAGAAACAATAATGGTGGTAGTGATACCACCAGCTACGAAGTCTAGGCACCAAAGTTTAGAAGTGTAAGATACAAAAGCCAAAATCACTCCATACGTCTCTTGGGGTCAGACTTACAGCTTCCCTTCCTTCCCTAAACTCTGGCATTGGGAAAATGTCTTAAGTGGGATCCAGTCTGGAAGATGGTCCATTTATTTATTTTTTTATTTTGCATTTTAAATGATCTTTTTTTTATTATGAAATCTATTGTCAAATTGGTTTCCATACAACACCCAGGGCTCATCCCAACAGGTGCCCCCCTCAATGCCCATCACCCACTTTCCCCTCCCTCCCACCCCCATCAACCCTCAGTTTATTCTCACTTTTTAAGAGTCTCTTACATCCAGACACAAGAGAGTGTAAGCAAAGACATCAACTAGACACAGAAAAAAATTTGAGTGTAAAGCTAATTACTCACAACTTGTACTTAAGATGCGAAAAGTGCCCGTCTTCCAGCTCAATGACCCATTTTATGTGCCGCTGTGGGCAGTGGCTGCCCTCACGTCAGTCCCCGCAAATGTGCAGACACACCAAGAGGGTTGGTCTGGTTCATTTTGTCACGTCTCTGCAATACTTTAAAAGCCCATAAAAGTCATGCCAAAATGGCCTGAAAGAAAAATCTCTGATTCTCATCCTGATGAGGACATAAATCCAACCCTCGCTTCAATGGGTGCCGCCATTTGTCCTAATTTCAAACAAATCTGCAGATCTGGGAAGCCAATATGTCCATGGTCAATTTATTTACTGCGTTCAAATTAATTTGGGTGATGTTAGCTCCTCTCGTGACGATCCCATGGCACGTTTGAAGATAGGGGTCTGGATTCAAACCTTAGCAAAGAGAAAACATACCATGACCAAAGGGATCAGCTACATTTCAACACTACTATTAAATAAAAACCTACAATGTAGAGATTTGTGCTTGAGGACCAAGAATCGTATGCCTAAGACACACCAAAAAGATTCTCTGCGCATAGTTCTGGTACAAAATGTACCAGCTAAGAAAATAAACTAATTAACATTCTGTACTACCATAAAGAACTTTAGATCTCGTATTGCAATCTATAATGCTCAGCGACATGTTTTCAAATCCAACCTGATAAAGTGAATCCTCCTCTGAGCAGGTATCCTGCCCTGAATCCCCACCCCCCCACCCTTCAATCTCCTAATAGTTGAAATTTCCCAGCTGGCTTTTCCCTGGAATGAGCATGAGATATTCGTGCCAGATTCAGGGGTCTGACGCCAACTCTAAGGCATCAGCTTAATCAGGGAAGTGCTGATCTATCTGTCCTCCCATTACATTATCTGCTTACAGCTCCCTTCGAGGCATTACTGGATTTCTATAAAACATTGTGTTCCACATTACTCACAGACAGCTTTCTGCCACTTGAATCAAGCAAGGGTTGCATTTCAGCAGCCCAAGCATAATATCGGATACACCGTCTACCCATCTCCAGCCACTGGGCAGAGAGTAAAGCCTTGGCTGTAGCTGCTACAACTTGGGATGATGGTGAGAAAACACCTGAACCAGCAGTAAAGGTTTTCACCCGTGAAAGAAGCATCTGAGACAAGCTCAACAATGAGAATACAGTGACGGTCAGAATTCATTCATTCATCCCAACAGCTTTTCTCAAAACTTCTTTTAATGTTTTTTTAAATTTTTTTAATGTTTATTTATTTCTGAGACAGAGAGAGACAGAGCATGAGCAGGGGAGGGGCAGAGAGAGAGAGAGAGAGAGACACACACACACACAGAATCCGAAGCAGGCTCCAGGCTCTGAGCCGTCAGCATAGAACCCGATGCAGGGCTGGAACTCACAAACCGTGAGATCATGACCTGAGCCTAAGTTGGTTGCTCAACCGACTGAGCCACCCAAGTGCCCCATAATGTTTATTTATTTTTGAGGGAGATACAAAGTGCAAGCAGAGGTGCAGAGAGAGAGGGAGACACAGAACCCGAAGCAGGCTCCAGGCTCCGAGTTGTCAGCACAGAGCCCAACATGGGGCTCGAACCCATGAACCGTGAGATCATGACCTGAGCCGAAGTTGGATGCGTAACCCACTGAGCCACCCAGGCACCCCTCATCCAAATAGCTTTGACTGTCAGTCTGTGTTGCTACATGCAAAGAGCAGAATATAAAATTAAGGTGGCAATAAAAATTATCATTTGATTAATAGTTGCTTTTATTGACAGCTGTGTGCCAGCTGTTGAGCCCTTTGCTCTACTGAGGCTGAGCATTGCTGCAGCCTCAAAATAACAGCAAACAGTTGCACCATTACTATACCTACTCACTGATGATGAAAACAGTCACAGAGAAATTAAATAATTTACCCAAGGTCCTAAACAATGAGTGGCAGCATCAGAACGAGGACCCAGGCAGCCTGACTTCCAAAACCACATGCAGTGCAGGTCACAACAGGATCAGTAAGGCAAGGACTTGTCTTCAAGCCACTCGCATCCTGAACTGTGAGACAGAATCAAAGACATTGGTAAAAGCCATTATAATGAGATTCTCACTTCTGGTGACAAAATGAGAGACAAGACTTTGGTTCTGCTGAAACAACCACCCATTGGACAAAGGATGTAGCACACTGGTTTTTAAGACACTACACCAGACAACAAAGGACACTAGTCCCAGAGAGATGGGGAATGAACAGGGCAAGCTCTGTGATCATCCCAGCTCTCTCTGTGTTGTGGAGCCTAGCAGACTCCCTGAGAAAAGACACAGAGCTGAGAGTCTGCAGAGACAAAGGCAGCCAGTGTTTGTAAGACAGAGTTCCAGAGAGGGAGGGACCCAGAGACCTGAAGAGGCCCCTGGAGTATCCAGCCAAGTACTAACAAACAAACAGGCATGAGGAAACCACCCGAGGCCAGGGATTTTTAAAACCCCTAAGGATTAGAGCAAACTGCTTACAGTGCTCACACAGGGCCAGTAATAGTCCCTATTCCCAAGGAAACTTCAAAATTCATGGAGGAATTTTGGGTAGACTACTCAGGAAAGTTTTGCTCTCATACTGGGGAATAATTAGCCCTAGTCTGAGGACTCTGCTCAGATCCCACCAAACCAATCTTAACAGCAGGAACCTAAACAATCAAACTGTTGCCAAAGAACTTAACCACATCCCAGAACAAAGCTCAGTAATGTTTGTATGAAAACAAATATGAAACAACCAACAAAATCAAAGCCACAATGTCCAGCAACTAATCAAAGCAAACTGAAAAGAAAATGCAACCATAGTAAGGGAAAAAAGAAGCAATCCATCAGTCAGAATCACACCAGAACTGACACAGATGTTCAAACTGGCAGATGTGGACATGTAAAAAGCTACTTTAACTATTTAGGGGGAGGGTAGAAAACTTACTTGAAGAATAATGGCTGAAAACTTTCCAAACTTACAGAAAAGTATAGACTCACAGATAGAAGCTCAACAAAACCAAGCATATGCAACAGAAACTGTGCCAAGGCATATCAACAGATTGCTCAAAACCAGCAATAAAGGGAAAATCTTAAAAGCAGCCAGAGAAAAAGGATACTGTGCGTACAGAAAAATAAAGCTATGGATGACTGCAGATTTCTCATCGGAAACTATGCAAGTGAGAAGACAGTGGCACTACATTTTTAATGTATGGAAACACACTGTCAGCCTAGAACTCTATACCTGGCAAAAATGGTAGCAAAGAGAATCTATCACCAGTAGATCTGCACTGAAGGAAATGTTTAAGGATGTCCTGCAGGAAGAAACAAAATTATGCCAGATAGAAAGCTAGATCTTCATAAAGAAATTAATAGTCCTGGATAAATATGTAAGATATGTAAGACTCTTTAAATCTCTTTACATTATAACTGACTGCTTAAACAAAATAATAATGATGATGTATTGTACAGTTTATATATATCACATGTAAAAGAAAAATGCATGACTACTGCAACATAAAAGGCAGGAGTGGAGAAATGAAAGTATAGTATTGTAAGGAAGTATAGTATTATACCATAGGAGGAGTGCTGTGTTAGTTCTCAGTGGCTGATGGTAATAAGTTAAAGGTGTATACTGTAAAGCTCCATGTAATCACTGAAATATCCAAACAAAAAGTTGAAGCTAATAATCCAAGAAAGTAGATTAAAAGAAATCACAATATCTGATTAATCCTTAGAAAGACAGTTAAGGTAAAAAAAAAAAAAAAAAGAAGATGGAGGGATAAAGGGGGAAATGGCACAAGTGGAAAAATGGTATCTTAAAACCTAACCACATAAACAATCACTTGAAATATAAATGGTCTAAATATAGCTGGCTAAAAGTCAGTGATTGTTAGATTGGATAAAAAAGCAAGATCCAACTCGATGCTTCCTGCAAGAAATACACTTGAAGGTAAAGACACAAATAGGTTGAGGGATGGGGAAAAGATATACCATGCTAACACTAAGGAAAATATAGTGGGAATGGTTATATTAATATCAAAGTAAATTTCAGAGTAAAGGATATAATCAAGGATAAAGAAGGTTATTTCATTAAAAGAACAAAACAATTCTAAATGTTAATGCACCCGATAACTGAGCTTCAAAATCCATGAGGCAAAAACTGACAGATCTGCAGGAAAAAAGACACAAATCCACATTTATAGTTGTAGAAGTCAATACTTCTCTCTCAATAATAGATATAAATAGTAGAAAAACAATAAAGATGTAGAAGATTTGAATACCACAGTCACCCAACTTGACCTAAATGACATTTATAAAACACTCCACCCAAAATAGCAATAATTCATTCTTTTCAAGTGTACAAGGGACAAGTGTCAAGAGACACATAACGGGTCGTAGAACAAGCCTTAAATTCAAAAAGAGAAGTCATGCGATGTATCCTTTCTGCCCAAAATAGAGTTAAATTATAAGCAAATAAGACAAATATCAATAGAAAATCCCCCAAGAATTTTCTAACTAAATAACACACTTCTAAATAACCCCTTGGTCAAGAAAGAAAGAAAAAAGAGGAATTAAAAAGTATTTTGAATAGAAGGAACATGAAAATATTGCATGTGAAATTTGTGAGATTCTGCTGAATAGTACTTGAGGGAAAATTTATGGCACTAAACATCTATGCTAGAAAACCATAGAAATCTCAAATTAATGCCCTGAGTTTCCAACTAGTTTAGGAAATGAGTGGCTGATAGTATCTGCAACTGAAATCAAGAAATGGGAAGAAGAGGTAGTTTATGAATGAGAGCAACTGAGTTACCCATAGGACATCCAAGTTGTTCTAGGAAGTTAATGGTATACGACTCTCAAACTAGGGGGGCAGCTGCAGGCTGGATACATTGATTTGGAGTCATCAGGATGTAGGGGGCAGTTGAACCACAAGAGTAAATGCAATCACCTAAGGACAATATATAATATGAGAAGAGGAAGTAGCCAAAACTGAGCCCCAGGGGACGCCAGGATTTGGGAGGTGAGTGGAAAACCAGGAGACAATGAACTAGACAAAGAAGGAAGGATTAGAGAGCAGAGTGAACAGAAACAGGGCACAGTGACTGCAGAGAGGTTTTCAGGAATTAGAGACTAACGGTGTCAAATGCATCAGGAAGATCCACAGAAAAGACATCACAAGATCCACTCCATTTGGCTTTAGGAAGCTCTTGGCAGCCTTATGAAGAGTGCTTCAGTAGAGTGCTGAGAAGTGGAAGCCAGCCCAAGGAGTTAGTTGGAAGTCAGGAAGTTGAAATAGTGAATGTAGCCTTCTTTTGAGAAATTTAGATAAACAGGATGGGGGGAGGGTGGGAAATAGTTAGCTCGAGCAGAAAATGTGAGCAAGGGGAGGTTCCTAAAATGGGGAACACTTGAGCATTTCTAGAAACAGTGGCTGGAGACACTAAAGAGACAAAGGCTCAGATAAAGGAGGGGTAAGTAATGAGTAAAAATACTGTACACGCTATAAACAGCATTGATGGACTGGTAAGTCTTGGCCAGGAAGAGCCATACATTGTCCTTTGAGATGGAAGGATACAGATGACGTGGGGATTTCAGTCTTGGGGAAATTCTGAACTCTATAGCCTAAATTCAGTCTTGTGAGTAAGCTACGGATGGAGAAACCACAAAGCTAAATTTTAAGATATGCACTCTCAAAGGAAATTGACTACACAGAAAGAAGTTCTCAGCTGTGACCTTGGATGGTTTTATGTTTATAAAATGTCTCGTGAATATCTTCATGTTTGGATCCAAGTGGCTGACACATTGTAAACCCCACACCGTTATTCCGTTCACTATAAACATCAAGGAACACGTTTGTGGTGATGAGCACTGGGTGACGTATGGAACTGTGGAATCACTATATTGTACACCTGAAACTAATATAACGCTGTATGTTAACTATAAACAACAAACACACAAAATTAATGTCTGGTTCCAAAGTGTGCACCATTTCGAGAGGTGGGTAGGGTACCAAGGAAGTGTGTCAGATGGTGGAGGTAAATCAAATTGGCATTAACCATTCACTCTGAAGGCCAAGAGAGCTGATAAACTTAGAATCAGTTCTTCCTCTAGTAACCGAATGAATAGAGATCAAACCCACGCTAAGACTCCTATCTTCCCTAACTGGCCAAAATTTAATAACGATAATTTGCAGTACACCTGTTAGGATCTGGCCATAGGATATGCTTGGGTCTGAATTTTCTCCCAACCTCTTACAAGCATGTGACTTCAGTTCTCTGAGTATCCATTACTTTACCTATAAAATGAGACTATTAATAGCATTTACCTCCTCCAGGGCTGAGATAGCACCTCTAAGGCTTCTAACGCACAGTAAGCCTGCAATAAAAGCTAGTTGAGGTTATTCTGGCAATTGAGGATTGTAAATTGGCACAATCCATGTAAACAGCAATTTGACGATGTGTAGTAAGAGGTTTTGAAAGGTAATACCCCATGTAGGTATGTATCCTAAGGAAGTAGGAAATCCCTGAGCAAAGAAGTCACGTCTGCCACCGTTTCTGCCATTACTGTAGTGGTTATCACAGAACCAAGGTCAGAATAAATGCCTGGTTGAATGCATAAACAAAGATTTATATAGAAAGATGATTATGGTAGCACCACTTACGAAAGAAACCTGAGAAAGAGCTTCATGAATTATGACAATCTGTATAATAGAATATTATGCAGCCATTAAAATGACATTTTGAAACATATTTAGGAAAAGTGCAAGTTATTCACAGGATAATGTTAGGGGAGAAAAAATCAATAACCAGGAGGCAGAATCGTGCATTACATGTGGTATCACTCAAATTTTGTGAGACACATATATGTCCATACAGAGCAGAAGGAAAGAAATTCAAAAATCAGCTAGGTTTAACTATGAGTGGTCAACCGAAGGTAATTCCTTTTTGTTCTTTATGTGTCTGTGTTTCCAGGTTTTCTACAATGATGATTTATTACTCTTACAATCAAAGAAAGAGGTTTTTGGGGTTTTTTTCACGTATATTGGGAACAACTCATTACAGATCAGTGAAAAGAAACAGTGATCTACAGTCAATAAAGAGACATTTTGGACCTGGGCAGCAAAACCCACAAGAGTGAGAATGTTTAATTCTTTAGCGTTTAGCCAGTGAAGGCAGAATTCAGGGGCGTGCCCGGATATGGTGCGAGGAAATCATGAGCAGAGCACATTGTAATGTAGCGTCTCAAAACGGGAAGCCTATCAGATAATGTAAAAATATGTGAGACTTTATTCCTGAGAATTGCTCCTGTGAATCATTTATTGTACGCTGGCCTTGTATGAATCGGGAAGCTTTGCAACCTAATTTTAATTTCTAATGTGCCTGGTGCTTCTCCTCAGTTATTGTCTCTGTTTAAAATCCATTAGTATAGATGAAAGAATCAGCTTATACTTTATGTACCTAGTTCTATATTATTTTTGTGCATTTATAACTGGCCTCTGGAGTTTAGTCTCCCCCATAATGATTTAGCTGTGCAAGATGTTACGCCAATTTATTAGGAGGAGGGAGAGGAGCACGCTATGCATATCAAGTGTGACGATTTTTCCACAGTCTGCTGCACAATCAGGAAGAAGGGCTTCTTTTACCTTGTGCCAGGTGCTGCTCTCGGAAAGGATCTCCATTGGTTGGCATCTGGTTCGTTAATTCTGAAACCAGTCCGAGTCCTGTAAGATCCTGGGACAGCTTGCATCTGACAGCTGATTTTCCCGTTTATCTTGTTGAACAATGTGATTGAATCAGGACGGCCACAGAAGGCTCTACGGGATATACGGGCATACTCAAGCCTCTCCAGCCTCAAGGGCACCTCTCTTTAGTCAATAAGTCCCTAGAATGCCAGGAGCCTACAGGGTGTGCTTTTTTCAGAAACTGGGGAATAAATGCCAAACCAGAGACTAGTATCCCCTGGGCTCACCTCCCCACAAACAGTGGCTCCACTCCTGCACATCCCCCTCCCCTCCCCTCCCCTCCCCTCCCTTCCCCTCTCCTTGTATTGTAACGAATACTCTGGTGGAGAGTGCCGGAAGGGTACCATGGATGGTGGTAGTTAATTGCCCATCCACTGGTCTGGGTGCCTCTGGGATGCTTGCCCATCACAGCGTCCCATCACCCCACTCTGCACCCTAGACGTGAACTCATAAGCAAAGCTGGCCAACAAGAACATTCCACGCTCTTGACCACAGTGACTGGGTCAAGGATGACCGTGTGACATCAGCAGGTCCAATCAGAGATTTCTGCATCACTGAAACTTTGGAAAGCTTTCTTCCTCCACCAACGTGGGAGCTAGAGAAAGACGAGTCCTGGAATGTCAGACGTTGAGAGTGTGGGCACCAAGGGCAGACCACCTAGGTTCCAAGAGCCCTTCTGCCATTGCCCAAAGTGTGGTCTGAAGAGCTGTTCCTCAGTTTCCTCACCTGTAACATGGAGCTGATACCTGCACCAGCCCTCATTAGAGCATGCTGCACGCTGCCCACAGAGCGCCAACTATAGGGCAGGCCCTGCCCAAGCCTTAGCCTGTGCCACTGTCTCCATTCTCTGGCCTGCCACCTGCAGAGAGCTGCTAGGGAATCAGATCAAGCAGAGATGAGCGGGGCTGAGGGATAGAGGGATGTAAGTTATGCAAGTGGTTAGATCTCCTGGATCCAGCATGCCTTGAGGTCTCTCCACCCCTGCATCCCCCAGGAACAAGTCAAAATTCCTCCTTTACTGAAGCCAGTTCGAGAAGAGCTTTCATTACCTGCAGTGAGCCCTGGTGGCTAGAAAGCAATACATAACCCAATCTTTGAGGAGCAAGTGTCTTTGTTTCCAACTAAAAACTGCTTTTACCTCCTTGAAAGAAGACCCCTTTCTTGAAAAATTTCTGGAAGGGAAACATTAGAGCCGAATTTCTTTTCTGACTCAAGTCCCAAAACTCACCACCCTGAGAGTCAAGGAAAGTTATGGGGCTGGTCATCTGGTGATTTTTCTCTCTTTCTGGAATATATTGTCCTTTTAACAGCAAGTACTATTTGTATTTGCTGCAAGTAGAATTTTCGATTACTCTTCTGACATCCAGATCAGTCATTGCTTTTTATTATGCTCTGGATTTAGGAAGAAATATGCTCCTGACAACAACTTTATTTGAATTCTTCTGCTTAGGTTAATAGCAAATAAAGGCCAAGTTCACCACCAGGTCCAAACCAGCAGAACTGAGTTTGTTCTAAGGGAGGCAGCTATTAAGAAGCTTTTCCTTCACTCATGCTGTGCCCACAGTCTTTACGACTGGATATTATCACCCTTTCCAAAGCTGTTTGCCTTGGTCGTAACCTAAAGTGGTGCTTAGCTCACATAGGTATTGTCTCCTTTATCCAGTGTTAAACTAGAAACTGTTCCTCGAGCCAGGCAGTGGGCTAAGCCCTTTGTCTGCCTCATTCTGCTTAATGTTCATCACAACCCTGAGATGTAGGCGGCGGGTCCCAATTTTATAGATAAGCAAACAAACATGCTCAGAAAGTTTAAGTAGCGTGCCCAAGGTGAGGAGCAAAGTGAGTGGGACACAGGAGTCAGACCCGGGCTCATCTGAGCAGGAAGGGGCTTTGAGCCTCCACCACTATTTAATCTGCCCCAGGCACAGGAGGCCCCAGATAGTTTCATTCCACGTGCAAACCTGTGAACTCACACTTCTGCTAGCAGGGACTTTATCACACGCTGGTTCTCAAACCGACTCTTAGGTTTTGACTAAGCTTCGGGCATGCAGTTAGTGTGCACACAGAAAGCGTGGTTGGGGGAATTACCTGCCAGTCATCTGTGAGCTTAAGAGATGTCCGTGGAGATGCTTGTGTGCCATTACAGGGTAGCAAGGTAATCTAAATTCCATGCAGCAAAGCTCTGCCAGTCTCCAGAGCTGTGACTGCCCCCTTCAGACACTCAGGTATGGCTGCACATGAGTTGTTCTTTTCAAACAGCAATGTCTCCTGCACGCTCTCCTCCTCCCTTTCCTCCTCCCCCTCCTCTCCTTCTCCTTCTCCCCCTTCTGCTCCCTGTCCTCCAGGTTCTCCCCATCTTTCTCTTCCTCAAGCTAACTCAAGACTTTCACCAGCCCCTACACCTTATAAAGATCAGCACAACACATTCAAGGGCTTATTGGATGTTTGGAACACCCTTGGCACAAATCAGGGAGAGAGATGGATACAAAAACACAGGTGAGCCCTGCCTCCTGGGGCCTGAAAGACACCAACTGTCTTTCCAGTAATGCTTTGATGCCTTCTTTGGGTCTCCAGGAGAAACTCGGAAATGGCCCTTCAGCAAGCCATAGACATACATCATGGCTCTTGTGGAAGCATACAAGGTGACCACATCTATCTCTGCTGTCGATAGCTCTATAGCACTTGCTCTGAGCCATTCTTCAAATGTAGGTGTGCTCTGAGTCCTGAGCCCTCGCTAAGAGCCCTGCAGGTGGTCAAGTCAGGACTTTGCTTAGATCCAAAGGCTGGGTGACTGCACTAAAAATAAATGCTTTGTGTTATTCCGTATGGAAAAGTAAACACCCCAGCCACATCTTACACAGCTAACTCAGCCAAAAAACAAACAAACAAACAAACAAACAAAAACAAAAGAAAAAACAAACAAGTGAGGAACGAGGTAGCCATAGATAGTGCCAGAGTTCCAATCTGGAGAATAAGAAACACAACTTTCAAAAACATTGGGGATTGCCCAGAATTAGCTACGTTTCAGGATTCGTAACTTACAATGTCAATTACACATTCAGAGGGCTCCCAAAACCACACTCAGTCTTGATAATTCTCCAGAAAACTCCACAGAACTCACAGAAAGCTGTTACACTCATGGTTATGGTTTATTATAAAGAGCACAAACCAAATTCAGCCCAAGGAAGAAGTACAAAGGTGGAGCCCAGAAGGGCTCTAAATGTAAGCTTTCCATTGTTCCATCCCTCTGGAATCAGGGCACATTACCCTCCTGCCTCCATGTGACCACACACACAAAGTATTGCCAGCAGGGATGCTCACCCTAGCTTCAGTGTCCAGAGTTTTTACTGGGGCTTCATTACATAGGCATGGTTGATAGGATTGCTTGTGTGGTGGAATTCAGTCTCCAGGCCCACTGCTACCAATAGCCAACCAACGACTGCATCATGAGATTGGTCTTTCTGGTATGGCCAGCCTCCACTCTACATCCAGCATGGCTGGCTTCTGTGCTGAACAAAGAACACTCCTACTAGGTATGATACAGATCACCTCCCAGAAGCTGAGGTCCAAGGCCAGATATTTCTTTGGGCAAACGGCAAATTCTTTACAACCAGGGATGCGCAGGAAGAAATGCTGACTTGGGTGCTGGGGGTGTGCAAAGGCTGTGGCTGGCAGGTCATGAGTGTGTGGAATGAGGAGGTCCACTTAGGACAGATTATATCGGAAACCCCAAATCGGAATCTCAGAATGGCTGGGGTCAATTGGCAGAAATGAATCATTATTATTTCAGGACTGTTAATTGCAGCCTCTCCTCCCCTCAGTCTCTCTCCCGTGTGAACTCCCGGCAGCAGGGGCCAACCCTGCCCACAATTTACCCTTCCTTTCCCGCAATCAGAGCTAATGCGTTCCTCAACCCAGCTCCACACAGACCAACTAATTATAATGCAATTACGTGCCTTTATTTTATACTCTGTATTTCCCTGCTTGTTGAGTTGAGAATTGTAACCCTATTATTAATTCATTAAGAAACATAATTTCATGCAAAATAATGTGTTTACCCTCTTCTATTAGGTTAAGGTAGTGTGATTATTGGAGCTGTGTCAGGGAATGAACGGTGTGCTCCCTGGGGGGCATCTGGAGCCGCTTAATTTCTCGTCGGTCAGATACGCGAAGCCGAGGAGACTTGACTGTGGTTCTGATTTTTCGGTACGTCTTCTATTCCGATCTAAGTGAAGTATCTGGTGGAAGACATTCAATGAGAGGAAGATGCTTGGGAAAATACTGTTTAATCGTGTTTTTATCTGGTTGGTGTGAGATGATCTTCTGCATCTGGGCTCGGTGTTGCAGAAAAGGGTTCATTTATATTCCGTAAGCTCTTGGCGAAAGGAAAATCAGGGCCTTTATTTTTCATGTGGAAAACTGAGATTTCATCTTCGATGGATGAGTTGCTGGTAGAGACCCAGCCAGGAAACAAGACGCTGTACCCCATCTCCGTCCTCTGCCAGCTGACCCCCAGATCCTGCAGACACCCACTTCGACACCTTCCCCAGACCTCCCCTGATATCCTGCGCCCAAGGTGCTGGGAGGAGACCTCAGGGTGCTGCCGATATCCTCCCTGCTGGCCAGCTGTTCCGATCATGTCAGGACTTGAATCAACGTAATCAAATTTGAGTGCCGTGGAAGAATGGGCTTTACCATTTTGCCATTTTGTTCTTCCTAAATAACCTTCACTATTTTTTTGTAACTTTTGACCCCTGGGATTGGACATAAGATCCTTCATTTTTTTTTCTTTTTTTTTAAATGTTTTATTTATTTTTGAAAGAGAGAGAGAGAGAGAGAGAGAGAGCAAGCAGGGGAGGGGCAGAGAGAGAGGGAGACACAGAATCAGAAGCAGGCTCCAGGCTCTGAGCTGTCAGCACAGAGCCCGGTGAGGGGCTCAAACTCGCAGACCGCGAGATCATGACCTGAGCCAAAGTCGGTCACTCAACTGACTGAGCCACCCAGGCGCCCTGGACATAAGATCCTTCTTAAGCAAAGAGGGAGACAAATGGGCATAGAGAACGGCAGCAATGTTCCGGAAAAACAAGCAGGCAGCAGGCTAGAAGTCTTCCTGTGTGTTAGCATAAACCACAGATGAAGGAAAAGAAAGGAAACCGATAGAAGGACCAAAGAAAGGATAAATTTACAAATTGTACCGAAGTGGAAAATGCCGTGGCGGAGGCAGGCGGTCCGGGGTTGTCAAGGGGAATTACTTTCTGTTCTATATTAGCGTTCTCTTTTCTTCCTCCCTCGAATGACTAATCTTATTTTCTGTGAGGACGCTTTTTCTAGTACACGCTACTTGTGTTTGTTTTCTCTGTTAAGTATCGATAACTCCTCTGCTTTGCACGAGCTGTCTGCCCCGGGGAAGGGCTGGATTCGCGGTGTCCGTGCAGCCCTTCATGGACGTCCTGTCCCTGCAGCCCCCGTCCTCTAGTTGGATGTGACTTCAGCTGGGACTCTGCACAAAACAGCCCTGTGACCCAGGGCAGCTTCATTCTGCACCTGGGACCCACCCTCAGTTTCCTCAGGGCAAAATGCAAGCAAGAAAGGCCCCGGAGCCAATTTCCTGAGCTCCTGGGGTGAAACCCATTTGAAAAGTCAGCAAGTAATGCATTCCTGTGGGTAAAACTTTTGCTTTGTTTTTGTTTCCTTTTCCTAGGGAGGCACCCAGGTCCTTCCCTCTCTTGCAGTCGAAGGACTCCTAGACTATTGTTTAAGGGTGAATTTCACTCCTTGGGATGAAGCCGGTGCCCCCCCCCCAACCCCCGGGGCAGGCAGCACTGGATGCCTGGTGCGCCCCTTGGACCCCCGAGATCTGCACGCAAAGCTTGCTCCTTCTCTCCTTAGACACAAGTCTGCATGAGGCTCCACAGAATGTCTGTTCACCCCCAAATTCAGTGAGTGACAAGTAAGAAAAGAATGTCGATCAAGTTGTAAGACCTGAGTCAGTTATCCATCCACTCGTCAGTAAATGCACTGGGTGCCCCCCCGCCCCGGGGGCTGACCTGATCACATACTCTCCTCCTGTTTAAGAGAACCCAGAGTCCCACTCCCAAAAACCCAGCTGAAGCTGAAGAAGCGATACCAGGGTGTATTCAAATACAGCAGTAGAATTGCCACTATGACTCCAAGAGACCCGTGTCAGGGGAGAGAGTCTGTGGATGCAAGGTGTCTTAATTTCGGTCTACCCCCAAGGCAGAGCCTGAGGCGAGGGTTGGGCACAGAGGCTCATTTGAGAGCAGACCCCAGGGAGCAGGGAGAGGGAGACCCTGAGGAGGAGGAAAAGCCATCTTCAACGTGCACTGTGGACATTGCTGCCCTGGAAAATTCTGTCAACCAGGAAGACCTGGAGGAGGAGGAGGGCCACCCATTATCTTTCACTACCTGTTGATGAAGATAGGTGCCTGCAGTGTGGCCTCCTGCTCTGGTAGGCTGTGCCCGGGTGGACGGTCCGGGTGCCCTTCTCACTGCTACCGACTAGTCTCACCCGGTAATCGTCCGGGAGCCATGGCTCAGCCCTCTGTCTCTCTCCTCCAGTGCCCTAAGTGATGCCCCGTAGGCCTGCACGCTGATGGGAGGGGCCACATCTAGGCTGGGTCACCGGAGGGGGTCCCTCCCAGGACCCATGGCTCCTCCCAGGAGGCGGGCCCATGCACGCGTTGCACCAGGTTCTGCTCTCCTCCCCATCCCTCCGTGCATCCCCCACAGCAAATTATCCTCACCGCAGAGCCCTTGGGCTAAAACCCCCAGACCCTCCGAAGCACTGGAACATTCCCTGCGCCCCAGCTTCAGCCCACACTCCTTGGTTGCTGTTTGATGCAAACACAAATAACTTGGGAAGGGAGTGCAAAGGGAAAGAAGACGCTGGATTGAGTAGGATGCCTCTGTGCCCGGGCAGAGCCGCCAGCGGGACCACGCTGAGCCTGTGGGTGGTGGAACTGCGGGGGACACAGAAGTCAAGGCAACAGCAGCTGATAGAGACGAAGAAAGAGAGAGCTAGGGAGGGAGGGAGGGTGATGGAGGGAGGGGGGAGGGACAGGAAGAGAGAGGCCAGCAGTCTGCTTCTGTAGCAAGGAGCGGAGCAGGGATTCAGCAGGAAACGGGGAGGAGCTGCTGGGCCACAGGACCCAGGACAACCAGCACAGGAGCCCCAGACGCCCGGACTGGGTTTTCACGGGCCACAGACTCCACCCCGACTCCCTGTGTGAGCTGCCCACGCACAGCTCTGCAGGGCGCCCGTGGGCTTCTCCCTGCCACCGGCACCCTCCCCCGGCTGGGAGGCGACCACAGAGTGGGTGGGAGTCTGGCCGGGACTCAGGCAGGACCTCTGGCAGGGTCTGTTACCCACTGACTTCCATCACGAAGAAGAAGAGACAGAAGCACCCCATGACAGAGAACCCCCAAGGGTCACTGCCATCCTCTCGCAGATCGAGCAGCATCCCTTCTGATGCAGGAGCCGGTCAGCCCCAGTGACAAGTAGCCACAGAGAGAGGAAGTCTAGATCTCAGGCCCCCACAAACCCCATGGGGCCCAGAACTTCAGCTCTTTCCAGCTGTGTGACCTGGGGCCACCTCCACACCCTCTCTGTGCCTCCACGCCCTCCTGTATCAGGCTGGGGTCTAGCCCCCTGCCTCACAGGATGGTGTTGAGGCACTGGGCCCACAGGAAGGGCTGGGCGACCGTCAGCCTGTATGAAAACACATGCCCCTTTCTCCTCCAACGCACACAGCTGATAACCTGACATCTGCATCTGTCCCAGAGCACCGGCAAGGTTACAGGATGCATCCCCGCCCCACTTGGAACCCACAGTGGGGGGAGCCCCCCAAGGCCAGAGGAGAATTCTCCATGAAGCAATTGCTCCGGCCTCTCTGTTTGCCGCCCAGGGATGTACTGGTCAGACCAGCAGCTTGTCTTGGTGCCTCTCCCGCCATGGCAGTGGTGTCCCCAGTGGGTGGCATGGGTGGTGGAGGAACAAGGTCAGTCGTCCCAGGTGTGACAACTAGTGATCGTGGCCACCGAGGCCGCTTCTCCTTTCTGGGCTCCCAGACCACGATGGGCCTCACAATCCTGAAAAGGACCAAAATTTTGTCCTGCTCTGTGACATCACCCAGAGCTGGGAGTGGTCAGGCCTGCTCTCAGCTGGGCCCCTCACTCATTGCTGGACCCCTTAGCCTGGCTCTGTGTTCCTGCACCAGCTTTCTCCAAGTGGCACAGCAGGGCACGATGGACTCTCGTGTCCTCCGTCACGTGGCCAAGACCACTCAAAGCCGGGTCCTTCTTGGTTTGCTCCGACTGGATATGACCTTTCTCTTCTGAACCCTCTGTCTGTATTCGTTCCTCTTTGATGGAACCAGTTTCTTCCTGCCAGGGCTGGCTGCATATTTCCCAGGACCCAGTACTCAGAGAAAAGATTGGGCCTTGTTCAACAGCAGCCAGAAAGCACCATTAAATGTACCAACCCAAGACTCCACCCCGCCTTCTGCAGTCTCTTGACTGCCATGGTGTCTTGAATTCTCTGTTTCATGTCTTTTTGGGTTTTTTGTTTATTTATTTGTTTATTTTGAGAGAGAGTGAGAGAGAGAGAGCAAGCAGGGGAGGGGCAGAGAGAGGGAGAGAGAAAATCCCTTGCAGGAGCCCGATATGGGGCTCAAACTCACAAACTGTGAGGTCGTCAGATGAGCTGAAACCAAGAGTCAGATGCTTAACCGACTGAGCCACCCAGGCGCCCCTATTTAATGTCCTTTTAAGTAAAAAGAAATAATAATAAGATGGTTTTTTTTAACATTTATTTATTTTTGAGAAGAGAGAGACAGAGCATGAGCGGGGAAGGAGAGAGAAAGAGGGAGACACAGAATCTGAAACAGGCTCTGGGCTCTGAGCTGTCAGCACAGAGCCCGACACGGGGCTTAAACTCACAGACCATGAGATCATGACCTGAGCTGAAGTCGGAGGCTTAACCAACTGAGCCACCCAGGCACCCCAAGATTTTAAATTATTAGCATGAGTGTTATTACCAGGCGTGTTGATAGTGGGCAATGCCAGCTGTAAGGGCAAAGATAAGGGCAGTTAAGTTGTATGTGGAGTCACCGAAATGACCCCATCCGTGTGTCAGGGCTCGTCACACGAATGTCCTGGACAGGGCAGCGCCGTGATGTCTGACCTGTGGGGGCGGCAGGAAACCACACCCGTCACAGCAACCACACGCATGTCCTCTGCTCGTGCTCACCGCCCCTCCCTCCCCACCCCAGCAGACTGCACCTCCAGAACACCAGAGGAAAGAGAAAACGATTTCAAAATGCTGCCATCGGAGCATGAAGCCAGCCTGGGCTCTTCAGAGCGCGAGCCCCAAGCGGCACCGCAGATTACACACCCAGGACACAGCCTCCTCCCTGCTTTGTTTTCCTGTTGCTTGAGACACGGCTTCCCTCTGCCCCCAGACTGCGAGCTCATTCAGGAAGGAACCTGAGCCTTTCTGGTGTCTTACATAAGGTGACTTAATGAATGAATGGATGAATGAACAGTCAGTACGTGTGTTTGAAGTCGGGACTCACTTCATCCTAATTCCCAAGGGGGCCATGTTAAGAGGTGGGGACTTTTTGCCCATTTCTTCACTGGATTATTTGTTTTTTGGGTGTGGAGTTTGGTGAGCTCTTTATAGATTTTGGATACTAGCCCTTTGTCCCATATGTCATTTGCCAATATCTTTTCCCATTCCGTTGGTTGCCTTTTAGTTTTGTTGATTGTTTCCTTTGCTCTGCAGAAGCTTTTTATCTTCATGAGGTCCCAATAGTTCATTTTTGCTTTTAATTCCCTTGCCCTTGAGGGTGGGTGATGGGTATTGAGGAGGGCATCTTTTGGGATGAGCGCTGGGTGTTGTATGGAAACCAATTTGACAATAAATTTCATATTTAAAAAAAAAGAGGTGGGGCCTTTGGGAGCTGATTAGGTCACAAGGGTGGAGCTGTCATGAATGGCATTAATGCCCTTATAAAAGGGACCCTCAAAAGCCCCCTGTCCCCTCTACCAGGAGAGGACAGAGAGGGAAGGTGACTGGCTGCAAACCAGCAACTGGGTCTTCTTACCGGACAACCAATCTGCCGGCACCTTGATCTGGGACGTCCAGTCCCCAAACTATGACAGACAAATGTATAAATCTATGCTATTCTTATTACACAGCCCAAACAGCCCGAGACAACGTTCAAGCCAGATTTCAGCCCTTCTTCAACAACCGCTTTAAAAAGCAGGGGTGGTTAAGTTATAATGGCCCACGTTTCTCTTTGGAGGATACGGGAGTCCGTGTGAAAAGCCATGATTTTCAGATTTCACACATGAGAGGGAAACATCCTCCCTTTCAGCAGAGGGGAGCGCTGTTCTCGAAAGCACATTCGTACAAGTGGACGACCCAGAGCCACTGGACCTGAAGTATCCCAATGTCTCTGGCGGGAGTTCATTCATTTATCCATTTACTCCACAAATGAGTATGTAGTCAGGGCCTGCTATGTGTACCGGGGCACATGAGTGTAGAAAACGGGCTCACAGAGCATTTTCCAGGGAAGGGACAGACAACAGACAAAACACGTAAGTATGAAGAGAACACAGTGTGAAGAAACCTGGAACAGAGGGGCTGGGACGCTGGGGGCGCAAGGTGCACGTCTCAGTCACTGATTGGAGAAGCCTTCTCATAAAGACGGCGTTTGAGCAAGGGCTTGAACGAGGTGGGGTGAGCCCCGGCGCTGCTCAGGGGGAGAACGTTCCAGGCACACGTCGATGCTCACACAGTGTCTGGTGGGTGTTATTGGGCCTCCTGGAAAGGGAGGCCAGGTGGGCTTCCAACCAATGCGCTGCTGGTTTCCAGGTTCCCGCCACCCCTTGTCAAGACACAACCCTGCCTGACTCGGCATGATGCGGGGGGAGCACCTCCCACACACCAGGCTGGAATTCCACAGCTGAGACACTTCTGGGGACTTGTGGGGGTTTCTGAGGGGTTTCGCGTGGCTTCTGTAACAGAACACCAGAAACAGGGGGTCTCGAATGACAGAAACTTACTGTCTCCCAGTTTGGGGACCCCGAAGTCCAAAATCAAGGGGTTGGTGCGGCCGTGCTCCCTCCAAAGGCTCCAGGAGAGGATCTTTCTATGCTGGTGGCTCCAGGCTGTTCTTGGCTTGCAGACGCATCCACGTCAATCTCTGCTTCCATTTCCACGTGGTCGTCCCCTCCTCTGAGTTCTCTCCCTTGAAGGACACCAGCCGTGTTGGGTCAGGGCCCATCCTAATGACTTCATCCTAATTTGATGACACCTGCAAGGACCCTACTTCCAAATCAGGTCACCTTCACAACTACCAGGGCATTAGGACTTCAGCCTGTCTTTCGGGAAAACACAACTTAACAAGCAGTGGAGGAAAGATAATTATTCTGTTGACCCACACAGAGATCATATCATTCTGGTGGTTCATACACTTGGTCGCATGAAGACAGGCCGCCTATATGTACCAGCTGGAGGTGAGACTGTCAAAGTGTCTTTCTTGTCACTCGGGGCTGTGCAGACACAGGTGCTCTGGTTGGGAGCAGCATTGCCCATTAATTACTGGCTGCCGTGATTTCTGTGGGGAGATAATTACTCGGTTTTGTTCACTCCGGCACAGGAAGAATATGCTCCCATCCAAGCTGGGTACCACCACGGTCTCCTGGGTAACCCGGGATGTCTCCTGGCTTCTGGTGTCTCATTTCTGGTTTCCAATTTTCTAATGCTTTTGGTCGGCAATTCCCTGTGGTCGAATCCTTCCGGCTTCGTCTTTATTAAAAGTCTTTAGATGTTGAATTTAATCTCATTTTGGTATTCATGGGGAACATACTCAGAGTTTTGCTTGGTTTTGTTTTTCCAAAGGACTAAGAAAATTAACTGCTACGAACAACTGTGTTGCTCTTGTCCCTCATCGAACATTCCTTGTATACCTGTACCCAGAAGCCTCTGGGTTTTGTGTTTTTTTGAAACAATAACCAAAGAACAATGAATTTCCACTTGGGGTTGCTGTCTTGGACAGATGGCTCAGCACTTTCTCATTTAGCAAAAGAACAATGACATGGGATTTTTCCCCCCTTTCCTACCAAAGCTTGCTGTCTTTATATTTAATTAACTATTCTGCTTTTAGACAGTAAATCAAGCAACAAATCCCCTGGTCATTAAAGGTGAGTGCAAAGCCTTGTGGGTAAAAACCTGTGCCTCAAATTTCACTGAGCTGCTAAATCCAAACTTGGGCTTAGTGAAAAGAGCAAAGACCAGGAGGCAAGAGATGTGAATTGCCATACTGACTCTACCATTTAATCACTGGGTGACCTTGGGGGAGCCCTGTCACTTCTCTGGGTCCTCCTTCCTCCCCGGCAAAATCGGGATCATGCTACCTGCTCTCTGCTCAATTCACAGAGTTGTTGGGGAAAAAGACAGTGAGGAAATTAATGTAAAGCCACCTTGGAAGAGATAAGGCGCTCTAACAAGAGTATTTTATTTTAGCCCTATACATCTCCCCTGAACTCATTAGCCGCCGAGTCAAGGGCACAGATGCCAAACCAGGCCAGAAATTATCCGGTGATGACTCCTGAAGATCATGAAACATATTTCCTTGTGTCTCCAGCATGACCTTCAAAAGTTTGCCC